>NC_058103.1:138875000-139122500 GCF_020171115.1 Neogale vison
ATCAATCTATTAACCTACATTAACTGGATATGTGACGATATCTCACATACACGCTTCCTCAGTTTAAAGAAAAGGCGAGAGTACGGGGAGGGGGCAGAAAGAGTGAAAGGAAAGGAGAGGGAAGGAAATCAGGACCCATAAAGTGCAGCAGACGTATAATTTGCCAAGCGAATACAACTTCATTTTCCAGTGCCCACTGCTGCGCCCTCCACATCTTCGTGCAGCCCCTGACCTGTAAAGAAGTCTAACAAATTGGCTTCTATTGTGGAGCCAAAAGGTGCCATCAAAGAAGGGACGGTTCGCTGGTCCTAAAGTATGATGGGAAATCTCAGGCTGGAATAAAGAGCTGCCGTTTTTATGAAGTTAACCCATTAAGGTTAAAAGCAAGCAGGAAGCTCTGTACCGGTGGGGCAAGCAGCACCAGGAAGAGAGAAGCCCTCCAACCTTTTCATTCAAACACAGGGACAGAAACACCAGGTGAAGTAGAGCCATCCAAAATTCAAATAAAAATCAGCATCGTCTTGCTCTTGGAAGTCATGAAAGTCCACCCCCCGCCATGAGGTCTCTGGACAGCCCCTCTCTTTCACTGTCTTTCCTTCTCTCTCCATGGTGGAAGGATCAAAACCATCTCAAGAAATTGATAGGCTGTCTTGATGTAGACAGTAGGGAGGGCAAGGTAGCACACCCATGAGAAGGTGAATCTAGCATCTCATTTAACCTGGCTTTGCAACTGCTTGTTAAAGAGCTCACCAAGGTGTTGGCTTGCATGATGCAAATTTCCCTCTGAGACCCTGGAGCCTTGGCCGTGGCCGCCCCAGCCCACAGGCGGATCCCCTCCTCCCTGGTGCACTAATCCAGGCCATCCCAAGCTACCAGGGAGCTGAGTGTTGTTAACTCAAACCAGAGCAGGGAGTGCCCAGTTTGGGTACAGTGGGTACACTGCCTGTTTTCACTGTGGGATGGAGGGAAAAAATTCTGACTGTATTCATTTCCATTTCCTGGGTGATCTGTCTCACAATTACCATAGGAATCTGGGATAGGAGGGTAGAAATACAAAACTCTGTTCTTCATTCAACCTTCTCAGTCCTAAAGAAGAAGGAAAAACACCTGTTGGACCACTGGCTGCTCCCAAGCTCAGGGTACAGCTGGCGTGAGAAAACTTCAGGCATTTTAGGGCTTTGAGTGCGGGATGAGGAGTGAGGATGTATTTCTTGGGGACTGTACCTGAGTAATTTCTTACTGATCTGTCCTGCCCTGGTGAAGAGGAAATGGAAGGCAGTTGGCGTTATTGGGAAGCCATGCTTTTCCTAATTAGCAAAAAGCTATGATCGGACAAAACTCACAAACAAAAACACTCAAAAAGTACAGAGTTACTTTGCGTGCTGGAGACATCACTTTACCTCCTCATGGGTGTTCATGGTTGCATCCCTGGGCAATGAAGTCATATTTCTTTTGGCCCATATCAAGAGAACCATTTTTTTAAAGACCATGAGGTGTCTCTGCCACTTGAAAATACACCGGTGGTCCCTTCCCCCCTTTCTCCAGAAGGACTGAGAAGAAAAAAAGGGAACGCTAACAGTAGAAACCTCTTTATATCCTTCATTTCTCCACAAAGTTGTTGAAATAAGAAAAAATAGCTTGAACAGCATTTCTGCACAAACTTCTAAATCACTTTAAACATGCTGTATCAAAGTTTAGAGTGTCTTTCTTCAACCTCTTCATTTTCTCTCTCTCTTTATTCTCCCTTCACTGAAAAGCCCGGAAGGTATCCTTTAGTCTCTGTACTCACAATGCCAGACAGGGTAAGAGAGAGAGTGAGACAGAGAGAACAGGCATTTCACTAGTGTTACGGAACGAAGGGAAATTGTCAACTCCTTCCAGAAAGGAGTCCAGGAAGAGGTTCGTATTCTGCTGTTGCCCTGACAAGAACTCTTTATCAGGGTTTGACTGGATTCTGATAGCCATCTCCATTTGGGTTTTGTTTGAGGTATTCAGATTGAATTTGCCTGACTCATTTTCGTTCTAGTACTTGTCCCTTGGAGTCATGATGTATTACCTTTAGGAGGTATACTTCAATGGGAAGGTGAAGACATTTGGCATTTGGGGCCATTCCAGATGTTGTAACCATAAGAGTCTATAGTCATGGAAGCATTTTAAATATTTTCAGTGATCTTTTTTTAAAAATAGATTTGTTATTCTTAGTAAAAGCAAAGTTAGGAAAAATCAATTCAATTCAATTAATCCACTCAACTCATATTTATTGAGCGTCTACCTTATGATACATTCTAGGCATGAGAGCTATTGTAGTGAGTAAGAGAAAGTCCCTGGCTTCCCAGAGCCTTGATTCCAGTGGGGTAGGGAGACAAGAACAAACAGATGAGTCCACAGATGGGGATTAGAGAGCTATGGGAGAAAAGGAGACAGGGAAAGGATGCTATGGAGCATCACTCTGTATGTAAGGGCAAGGGAGGGACGTGATATATATGGATGTCCATACTTAATGGCTGCACAGTGAAGGATCATAAAATCTATTGGCTGAAAAAAAAAGTTTGATTTCTCATGATTCTGTATTTTGACGGGACTCAGCTGGACAGTCCTCAGTGGAGGTCCTCAGACATTTGCAGTCATCTGGCAACCAGAGCTGGAGTCATGCGAAGAACGGAGTGGGTTGAATGTTCAAGACCACATCTTTACTCATGTTGCTTTTGGGTGGAGTCTAGTCAGACACACTCTGCCTCTGCGTAACATCTCCATGTGGCCATCCTAGGCTTCCGCATGGCATGGTGGTCCCAGACAGTTGTTTTCCTATATGTGATTCACCTTCCCCTAGAGCAAGTATTACATGAAATCAGGGTGAAAGCCGTAAGACTTCTTCTCACCTTGAACGTTATGAAGCATTACTTCTTCCACATTCTACGGGTCAAAAGCAAGTTGTAGGGCCCCTCAGATAAAAGGGGTGGAACAAACAAGGCATGAATAATGGAAGAGGTGGTTCAATGGAGGGGCATCTTCACAAACTAGCTGCCATAATGGCCAAAGGGTTGGCCTCACCAATAAAGTCTTGTGGGAGCAGAGCTCTAGGGAAGGGAAGGAGCCACCTGGGATATCCACTGAAGAGATTTCCAAGCAGTTTGAACAGCATGACTGGGAAAGGAGTACCCCTGATATGTTCGAGGAAAAGGCAAGGAGACCAGTGTACGTGGCTACTGCCACATAAACTTGGTAAAGGGAATTGGGAATTAAGTCAGAAAAGGGAGTGAAGGGCAGAAAATGGATCAACTTCTAGGTCGTTGTCAGGATTTGGGATTTCATTTTGAGTTTTTTGAGAAGCCAGTTGGTTGGTTTTAAGCAGAGAAAGGTTGAGATGGGTACATTTTCTAGCTAAGGAACTATTCATTTGTGAGAATTTCTCACTGAAAGACCTGAACAACCACTTTATTAAAAGCATCAAAGGGTAACCAAATGAAAATGGGACAGATAACAAAAGTCTTGATTTCAGATGTCCAAAAACTTATCTCCTGAAAATTATTGAATTTTTCTTGAGTTTAGTTTCTTCATTTGTAAAATGAAGGGCTGGGCCAGATAAGGGGTACAAGGACAGCTCAACAGCCAGTCGCGAGAGGCGGGGGGCAGATCTGATCCACCTTCCTTGTTTCAACCTGAGAAAGCATTGTTTTATTCTGCTTCATATATTGGACTGCCATGTAGGGTTTTGTTTGAAGATAGATTTTGCCATTAAAATACATTTGGGAACCTAGCAAACTAGACAAACCCTAAGTTCCTTTGAGCTCGAAACCTCTAGAGTCTTACATTAAACGGAAGATAAAATAGAACCAAAGATGGGGGGGGCGGGCTGACTCATATTCAAGCAGAAGAAATACTTAAAAATTTCTTCTGGGAGCCCCCAGGTAGCCTCACCCTTAGATACTCCCTATGTGTATTCTTGTTTACTTCTCATTGAGAAATGGAGAAACAAAACAGATGGGAAAGATTGGCAAGTAGGGAGGGCAAAGATAAAATGCTTGTATAATTAAGACCAAACCTTAATTTTTGGAAGCTGGGAAAACTGTACCCCTGGGGGCTTTCAAGCAGTTTCTGTTTTCTAGGTGGAGACTGGAATTTACCTTGTAGGCGGACCCTCTGTTTATAATGGAAGGGTTCATTTTGGTGAGACCTTCAAATTAACCTTTTGTTCTTTAGGGGAAACCTCAGTGCTTTAAAGCTGGTTAGTACTGAAAATCCAAGGGTTTGGTAAGGCCGGGTCACAGCAGGAGCTCAGGGGGATCACTGTCTCCAGCAATAGTTGTGGTTTCTGGGCTGTGGTACTTCCCATCCCCCTAGGGTTTTAATAGAGGGCTTAGCAAAGTCTGGTCAAGTCTCAAAATGGGATTTGGGGAGTTAGAGAAAGCAGTGTGCCTGTCTTCCCAGAGGCCAACGAGAAGACCACTTGTGCCCAGGGAACTCTGATCTCTAAAAGGTCATCAGTAGAGGAGAAGCTCCATGAGGGAAAGAGCTGCCCTAGTCACCACTGTACCATTAGCCCTCTCAGGTCTCAGAGACAGCCCACGGACAGACTGCCTTCCAGAATCTGGAGGAGCAGTGGCAAGCAGAAATGGGTAGAGTGGACTTGTCATAGGGTGCCATGAAGTAGTCAGAAAGAAGCCCACAGAAGGAGCTGGGACAGAAATTAGGCAGGAGGCTCTATGCAATAAAATATTAGCCACAAAATGGAGTAATCTCCTTCCATTGTTATAGGCTGGTGCGGACCAGTGATACATCTATTACAGAAGATTGCTTAAGGGAAGATTCATTCCTGGACCTAAAGCTATAAAATTGTCCAGCCAACAGTCTCCAAATGGACAACAGAATTGCTCTTAGATTCTGATAGTCCATAGCATAGTCTATGTTTTAGAGGGAACAAAAGGCTCTAGGGCTTTATCCTACTGGTTTCTCTCCCTTCTGCATTGACATTTTCTTTGTGTTCCAACAGTGGTTCTGTGACATCAAAGTCAACCCAATTGCTCACATGAAGTATTATTTCATTGATGGAGAAAACAACTCTCTCTCTTGCTTCTCTCCACTCTGTTCTTCTTCCTTATCCTCTCATCTCACTAAAGTCCTTCATAGACTCAAACACTGCCATTAAATAATAATTTGGTAATTTGTAATGGAAAAAAGATCCCTTGATATCTTAGCTCAACACCTGAAACATAATAATCACTTAATATATGAGAAATGTTATTTTGACATCATCATCGTCATTATTATTATTATGTCTCCTCTTAGTCCAAAGACTAGACCAGCAGTCTCTAATAAAACTTTCTGCAGTAATGGAAATGTTTTGTACCTGTGCTGTCCCCTATGTGGTCATTAGTTGCCTATGGCTTTTGAGTCTTTTTTTTTTTTTTTTTAAAGATTTTATTTGGGGCGCCTGGGTGGCTCAGTGGGTTAAGCTACTGCCTTCGGCTCAAGTCATGATCTCAGGGTCCTGGGATCGAGTCCCACGTTGGGCTCTCTGCTCAGCAGGGAGCCTGCTTCCTCCTCTCTTTCTGCCTGCCTCTCTGCCTACTTGTGATCTCTCTCTGTCAAATAAATAAATAAAATCTTTAATTAAAAAAAAGATTTTATTTATTTATCAGAGAGAGGGAGAGAGAGCGAGCACAAGCAGACAGAATGGCAGGCAGAGGCAGAGGGAGAAGCAGGCTTCCTGCCGAGCAAGGAGCCCGATGTGGGACTCAATCCCAGGATGCTGGGATCATGATCTGAGCTGAAGGCAGCTGCTTAACCCACTGAGCCACCCAGGCGTCCCTTGAGTCTTTAAAATGTAGCTAGTTCAAATGAGAAACTTTATTTTTAATTTGATTTGATTTAAACTTAATTGCATTGAAATAACCAGAAGACAAGATAGGCCTAGACTGATTTTTTTTAGGGGTAAGGACTGGTTCATCTCTATTTTTTAAACCTAGTTGTGGAATTTGCATCAGAATGACCTAGAAGAAATGTGAGAACACAGACCCCTGGGCCCCCACCCCAGAGTTTCTGATTTAGTGTGTCTATGGGATGGCCCTTTGAGTTTGCATTTTAACAAGTAATGCTGATGTTATTGCTCCAAGCATGAGATTTTGAGCACCACTCACTGCTTTAGAGCCATCCACTGTTCTCAATTTGAGATGTACATGAAGCAGTGACTGTTACCCTGTGTCCTGGAAAGACTAAGCCAATATTTTTTAAGCTTGAGGTCATTTCCTCATACAGCCAAGAATTCGTTAAAATTCTTAAATCAGGAGGCATTGGGGATTTAGGTCAGTGCTTCTCAAAATGTAATGTGCTTATGAGTCACCTGGCTTGCTTGAGAAAGAGCAAATACGAATGTTCTAAGTCTGGGACAAGACCAGGTGTCAGCTCAATGACCAGCTCCCAAGCTGTGTTGATGTGGCTGGTCCAAGGCCCACACTTTGAGTAGCAAGAGATTCAGTGATCCCTGCGGTTGACTCTAATCTTTACATTCTGTGATTCTAGAGCAGAGCAGGATACATGACCTGGCAGGCCCGCCAGAGTCCAGCACCGCTGGAGAAGAATGAAAGAGCTGCCAACAGCCTTGACAGGACCGGCTAGTCCTGGGGAGGAGGAAAGAAAAGTGGCTCCCTCCAGAGAGCTGGGCCTCGCTGTGAGGCCGCCAAGTGTGAATGACGCAGGCGACCTCCTTCCTCCAAGCAGGAGAGCAGGAGTGGAGCCGGCAGAATCAGACGCCGCCTCTGAATAGTGTACAAGGCCCCGTGTTGTGGAAAGTCTATGAAACAGCTCCACAGGTTTCAACCACAGGAGAAAGGAGCTGGAGGCCAGACGGCCCTGTGGTTACACAGGGCTGTGCTGGGAGCTGTCAAGTAGTCCAGCGTCAAGATCCTTTAAATTAAGAAAGAAAACCAAACACTGAGGGCTCCATTACATGACTGGATAATAACCAAGGGGCAGTACAGTACTTGTAATGTCAAATAAAAGGAACACTTATTGTTTCTTCTTCTCATTGTGGGTCAAAGGTGAGTTACAATTGAGGCTTCAGAGTTGAAGCAGCTGATGGGGAGGTAAAGAGAAAAGAAGATGGACCCATCCACCAAAGAGGGTCCCATGAAAGGCATGGCAGCGTGGAAAGCCTCTGAGTCAGCCTTTGGGCTGGGTTTCTTTTTTTTGGGGGGATCTGTTATTTATTTGTTTGTTCTTTCAGGGGAGAAGAAGAGCATTAAGTTAATAGGAAGTTAATCATCCCGTTCTTTTGCAAAGCCACAAATACCTTATAATTATACAGTCAGGGGTGCCTGGGTGACTCAGTGGGTTAAGCCTCTGCCTTTGGCTCAGGTCATGATCCCAGGGTCCTGGGATCGAGTCCCGCATTGGGTTCTCTGCTCAGTGGGGAGCCTGCTCCCGCCCCCACCCCCTGCCTGCCTCTCTGCCTACTTGTGATCTCTCTCTGTCAAATAAATAAATTAAAAAAAATAATAATTACATAGTGAAACAGACAAAGTTTTATTTCCGTACAATTGTAGTGTATTACCATGAGTAGAAATGATATCTAATAATGATGATTGCCTGGTGATCTGTGTAACTTACTTTTTCCTTCTACTGAGAGAGGAAGGTGGTGGGTGGGGAGAGGAAAAGGAGGAAGAGTTAAACCACCCAAAGCAAAGCACTTCTTTTGAAAGTCAAGTAGACAACTAAGGAGGCCATGTCAGGTTTGTTATCAACAGGCATTTAACAGTGACTCAGAAAAGCCAAGATGAATTTCTTCATCATGTTCATTTAGAAAACCTTTCAATTCTCTCCTTTCTTTCTCTCTTAAACATATACATGTCCATGCACACACAGACACAATCACAAACAGAGTTATCTACATAGTTGATATTATAATATCCCAGGACGTCAAGGAGAGAGAGATTAATGTAGAAAAGCAAAGAGCATTTTAAGGAAAGAACTCAAGGAAGTTCCTCCGCAATCTTGTTTTCCACTGAATTTGGAATTTCATGTGAGAACATTTCTCTCTTGTCTTCAGTAAAAATGATTCTATTTGTTCTTTCTCAGGGACCCCCTCAAGGGCCCTGTCCCAGAACAAAATGAATAATGATGCTTTATTTTTCGTAGTACCTCTTTTCAAGAAGCTCACAATGCTTTGTGAAACCGATCTCATAAATCTTTTAAGCATCCTTGAGAGGTAGAAAGCAACAATCTCAGGCCCATTATACAGCTCAGGAAACTGAGAGCCCTATGAGGTTTTAATGACAGAGCCTGAAAAAAGCTGGTCTACATTTCTTAAATCAGTCTTCTGAATATATGGATGCCTTCTTCATTAGTGTGGCATGTGTGCTAATATCCAGTGGCATAAAATACTTATTTCAAAAATTCCAGAAAATGTCTCCTCTTCTTTTGAAGTGCATTCTACTAACCACAACTGAATTGCCTATACACCCGTCCAGTGATGCAGATTGTCTATATATATGCATATGAGTGCGCATTATGCACACAGGTTCCGTATGTATAATGAGTACCATTTTGGGTTATTGTCATGGCCGGCGCAACAAATCGACCAGGAACATGATGGTAAGAGGATGAAGAAAAGAACTTGTGAAGCAGAGAGATGGGGGCAGGAGGAGCACTGAGGAGGATGTCCAACAGTGCTAACTTTATTCAAAGCACTAAGGCTATATATATATAGTGATAATAGGAGAAGCAATACATCTGTGTCTAGTTAAACAACCCTTAGTTCCCATAATAAGTTTCACATTTAACTATAAGCAGACCTCGTGACGCCAAATAGCTGATGCCAATACAATTGTTCTGTATTGATACAGCAAACCTGAAAGTAATTTATGGGCTGTACTAGGCCAGCAAGGCCCAGCAATGAACTTATGACCCCAACCAAACTGTTCTCATTAGTTGAGCAAGCATGTGGGAAGTCACGTGGTCAAGCGCACAACACATAGCACAGACCCTTTCTCAGTGCTACTTAACTTTTCCCGTCCTAAACCTTTGGTTAGGTTATTCGGACTTTAAAGGAGGCACAAGTCAGGGCCTGGTTGGGTCCTCGTCTCAAGCCTTATTGCGGCCTCCCACAGGTTATGGAACTTTCCGGAACACCTTTTTAATCTGTTTTGAAAGACAAAAGCCTACCCCAATCTGTTGGCCTCAAAAGTGAGCTGGAAGTTCTCCCTTTCAAAACCTCCTGTGTGGGGCACCTGGGTGGCTCAGTGGGTTAAGCCGCTGCCTTCGGCTCAGGTCATGATCTCAGGGTTCTGGGATCGAGTCCCGCATCGGGCTCTCTGCTCAGCAGGGAGCCTGCTTCCTCCTCTCTCTCTCTCTCTCTGCCTGCCTCTATGCCTACTTGTGATCTCTCTCTGTCAAGTGAATAAATAAAATCTTAAAAAAAAAAAAAAAACCCTCCTGTGAAGGTCTCCCTTTTGAAACCTTCCCACCAGTTGACATATTCAGAGAAATACAGTGATGGAATCAAGACCCCAGTGAAAATCAAGGGCTCTCTATCCTTGTGTTTGTCACTCTTTTCTTCAGTCCTAACCCCTGCAGCATGCAAATGCATTCCAGAAGGAGGTCCAAGTCTCGCCGAGAAGTGTGAGCTCTTAGCATGAGGTTCATGGGCACCGTCCCTGACGTCAGCTCCCTTTTTCTGTTGGTGCCCACCTTTTAAAAAAGTAGAGAACTTAACTCCTGGAACTTGGACTTGAGTGGGTATCCTAAAGTGTGGTGATCACATGGATAAAAATAATTAACTTAGGACATTCTGTGTGAGTCGACCTGTTCAGGGTTTTGAAGCAACGTCATTAATGACACTCTTCCCACTTCAGGGGGAAGAAGCTCCCCTTAGTGTCTTCCTGGTCAGGAGAAAGGTAGCTCAGGATTTCTTTGGAGAAGGACATCACGGATGATTAGGAAGAATTTGATGCTGGGTAAAAAAGATGAGTTCAGCTGGTATAGATTTCTCTATGTGAGAGGTGACTGAGTATTTGAAGATTCATCTTTTCTCCCCCATCCAATACCAAAACGATGAGAAAACACCAACCCAATCAACAGCAAAATATCATTTATTCCTTCATGCATCTTTTTTTCCCTCTTTTGAGCAGTTGCATACTCTTAAATCAGTATAAACTATGTTTACAATTTGTTTATTCATATAGGTAAATCTGTCCTATATGAAGAAAGAAACTTGCCATTCTTCTTCCTTCTCAGTATGGGGGTCCCTGACCTCAGGGTGATGACTTCCGGGTTTGGAGCTCACTGATTCTTGAGAACACCCACTCCACTTCCACTGATGGGAAATTTTTTCTTATTTAAAGCCCAAATCTCCTTGCCTGTCATTTCTATTCATTTGTTCCAGTTTAGTTTCTGGATCAATATAAGTCCCTTCTCTCTTTCAAGTATTTAATAGCAGCAATGAGTTCCCCCCAACACCCCCTCATCACTTTTCGAATGTTTCAACTGCCATTCTTTTATTACTTTTTCTTGAGTCAATTCTATGGTATGTTAAGCATTAATATAAGGAAAATAAAGGGCAGCGCTTTTTAATTAAATATAGAGTTAACTCACCAACTTAGACTCACGCACTATCCTCAGGAAGATCACAGAGGAATAACATGGCGATTGGAAAAAAGACATCTAAGCTCTTTACAGCCAAGGAAGATGAAAGGAATATTTCCAGCAGGGTGGGGGCTAGAGATGGCTCAGGCTTTAAAAGACATTGGGTAACAGTCTGAATTTAAGCAACACTAGAGAATAAAACGATTGGAAAAGAAAAAAAAAAGATAATTATGTCTTCCAACAATTACCCTGGCTATGAAGCAAAATTAGCATAGTCCTTTCTAATTTAAATGTGTTGAAAGTGGCTGAGCATGACAGCAGAAAATTACAAGGTTTACAACACGGGCTTTGGTTAAAGTGATAGCAGTCGGATTATCGTAGCTCTTTTCTGCTGATAGCAGTCATTATAAAGTTACCTATAAATATTAACTGTTTAATTCTAGGTGAGGTTTTTACTTTGCTGGCAAGTACAGAATCATTCCACACTTCCGGTGGGTTTTGTATATTTTGTTTTTATTTAGTTTAACTTTGGTTTATTTAAATTTATCACTAATAGGTTTAATTTTTTTTTTTTTTTTTTTAGTTACATGCCGTTCTTTCCTCCCTCCCCCTTTCCCTCCCTCCCTCCCTCCCTTCCTTCATTCTTTCCACTCTTGGACTCCAGAGGAAAATAAGGAAGTTTTACAGATGGAGTTACTACTCAGGAATTTTTTTTTTCCCCCCAATTTTACCCACTTTACTATAGTAGACATCTTATTCCAATGTTTCGATTTCCAATTCAGCTATATGGCTTTATTTCCAAACAAAAGTTCACCAACCTGCAGAACCATCTTTAGTTTACACTGCAACATAATTTGCTTAGCTGCTGTGTGTTTAATTCTGACCCATTTAATTACTTGGCATTTTCTCATGCTTCCTCATACGGCTCTACTTTCATGTAGGAAAATTCACCAGGCCAATACTTTGTATATTACCCACCCTCTCCTCTAATCACACCAAGTAAAATATACTTTTATTTAATAAATTTTGCTTCAAGATTTGAAGTGACATGACAATTTTCCGTGTAGGCAAAGTCAACAAACAGGCTCCCATTGAAAAGCAAACATTAATCAATAGTTAAAGGTTACGTGGGCTGTGTAGGCAACTTAATTAAGAAAAGATTTAACCCAAAGTTTCTTAACCTTGGCAGTATTAACATTTTGGCATATATATATATATATATATATATATATATTTATTTCTTTATTTATTTTTTAATTTGTAGGGCTTTCTCTTATGTGCTGTGAGACAATAAGGACCGTGTGACCTCTACCCACTAGATGCCGATAGTCATACCCCCACCTCCCAAATGGGACAACCCAAAATATCTCCAGTGTCTTCCCACATTTTCAGATACCTGGGGAGAGGGAGAGGAGAAACCCTCAGGGGGAATCCCTGGATTAACTCAATCAAAATAAAGGACTTCAACCCTGGAGTAAAGAAGTGACACACTTCTCCTGATAGGATTAGTTCCTAGGCTTTACCTGCCACATTTTAGCAATAGGAAATTGTAAGGATCTGAATCGATTGGAAACATTCTGTTGAGGGATGCCTGGGTGGCTCCTCCTGTCAGTTAAGCGACTGACTCTTGATTTTGACTCAGGTCATGACCTCAGAGTCCTGAAATTGAGCCCCACATTGGGCTCCTCACTCAGTGAGAATTCTGCTTGTTTCCCTCTCCCTCTGTCTCTCCTTTGGTTGCTCTCTCTGTCTTCCTCTCTCAAATAAATAAATAAATCTTTAAAAAAAAAAAAAGAAATGAAAAGAAAGAAAAACTTCTGTGAGCTACTACTGGTAGCATAACAGGAAATAGAAGTTAAATAAGCCAGAAGCTTATTCTTCTATTATACCAAAGAATTCTGGAAGTAGGTCTTCCATGGCTGGGAGGGGAGAGGGGGGCTCCACAGTACTATTGGGATCCTGGGCTCCATATATGTTTTTTTTTTTTTTTCCATATATGTTTTTGACGTCTTTGTTGCTCTTGGTTTGTCTGTTTACTTCTGCTTTATCACTCCTAAATCTTGACTTTCATTTTCATAATAGAGCTCCCAGAGACTGGTAGGTCCTCAAGCCGGCTGGGTTACTCTATTTCTAAACTGGAAGCAAGAACAAGAAACCGCATAACCACTTGGAAGTGGGAAGGAAGGCTAGGACATGTATTTTTCAGGGGAAATATTGTCAGTATTTTGATAACGAGAGGGGAAAAAAAAAAAAGGAGAATGTATTTTGTGTTCACAGTTAGTAGTCTCTCATTTATTTATTCTTTTCTATTCAAGGAAGTACTTCTTAAATGTTTACTAAGTGCTAGGCACCCTTCTATGCACTGGAGATAAGGAAATAAGGAATGAACTTTGCTCTCTGGGATCATACAACCTAGAGAGATAGACATGTACTCCATTATTAGTGAAACAATTAATGCATGCATTGCAACTGTTAACATGCTACAAAAACACAGAGGATGCCCTGAGCCTTTTCGTGGCAAAATGGGTCTTTCTACTTCTTCAGTACCTATAAGTGGCTTGGCATATAGTAGGTGCTCAATAAGCCTTTGGGAGCAGTTCTACAGTCTGATCTGAGAATCACTAGGCTGATATCAAACATTTCAGTCAATTGTCCTTATGTGAATTTCTGAAATCAAAATACTAGCATAGTTATAGAAGCCAATATCCAGTCAACTCCCATTATATCTTAGTTCCACAGAATGTTATGCTAAACCCAGATCACAAAACAGACTGTCTTAAGTAAAGTCCTGCAGAAATTCTATTCCCACGTTAAGGGAATTTACCTCCAGTGATATTTGTGCCAGAAAGGTCACATGCTGAAAGATTTCATTTATTATTACTGCAGTAAATTAATATGCATTTACTGAACAACTTTGCAACTTGGGTGGCTCAAAAAACAAAACTGAACTCAATTTTTTTTTCCTCCAGAATCCTATTTTTATAATCCTGTTTTGCATTTATATCCTACTTCCTATATAAATAACTCTCTGTGGTGGGCGAGCAATTTAAAGTTGTTTTATCAGAATCTAGAAATCAATGCATTTGGGAGTGAATGAATACATTTCAACCGTATTAACCTTACATATTACTCTGATTTGTGCAACTCTGAAGCTTACCCACACTCAGACACAAACTGATCCAGAGGCACATAAATAAGGAACTGTCAAAAATATCCCCATTATTATCCAGTATCATCCAGTCAGTTCAGAAAACAATAACAATTGAAATATGTCTGTACTAGGAGACACCTTCCTTTTATTGCCTTAAAAGATATTTCTCTATGGTTTTATTTTGCTACAAGAGAGCAGTGGGCAAATTCAGGAATTTTCTCTTTCTTGTGTGAACCTAACCTACCAGCTCTCTTATGAGAATTATATAAGTGAACTCCTACTCTGAGATTTTGTTTTTCTATTGCTCCTTGAGCATCATTAAAAGAAGAATCTTAAAGACTGTAAGTTTCTTAACATCAGAGTCATTATATGGTTTAATCTCTAGATGTTAAATTGGCAACAAAGCTCATCTCTCTGAAAAAGACAAAAACAGCCAAATGCATTTTAGCTCCAAAATGCAACGTAAATTAAAGAACTAATAAAGCTGCTACTATTTAGAGTTAGAAATAAGTGTCTTTTATGGACATGAAAATTTATTCCCATTTGACCACTCTTGAGAATCAACAATCTGAAGATATCTATAAAATTACATGCACATTTCACCAGATAAACTTATTAATCAAGCATATGTAGCAACCAGAAGCACAATTATTACCAATGAAATGAGAAATAATTGGTCGAAGTTTGGCATGAAAGCTATGAATACCTTTACACGGATTAAGCATTGAAATAACTATTCGCAACCACTGAATCTAATACATTCCCCTATTAGTTGAGTCATGTGTTACTTAGTTAATGGTGGAAAAATTAGGTGGAATATTTTATGGGTGTGTTCCATGCATGATCTGGTTGGTGTCTTGGCATGGTGCGGTCTGTACTCCTAGTGCCCAGCTGGAAAAGGGCAATCAGCCAGTATTTAGCAGACTATGTCTGTATTTATATTAACTCTTTCTGCATTTCTCAGGCTGATCTTGTAGACTGAAGATCCATGTTGGCCAAAGTTCAGGTCCAAATCCATAGTGGAGGGGGTGAGAAAGAACCAGCACACGGGAGCAGAGTTCAAGGGATCATAGCAGCTGGAATGGTCATTTCTGAAGAAATGCATTATTTTGAGTTTAAGTGAATTTGCCTTAGAAGTTAAGTGTAAAGAGCTTGAGTTTTTTTTTTTTTTTAATTAACATATATTGAGTTGATTTTAAAGCATGGTCATAGTTCCCTCTTTGAATTCTCAATATCGCTCTTCAACACTCCATTTTTTCTTTTAAGAACCCTAGGAATTTGTTCCATTCCGATGCAATTTGAATATTTAAGTGATTTGAAAATATTAAAGAATATAGCCATTTCAGATGATTTGAGTTTATTTTTAATGATATTAAATTTTGTTTAATACACTTTTCATTTTAAAGCAGTTTCAGATATTTAGAATTATTTTGAAGATCGTGCAGATTATCCTGCACCCAGTTTTTCTTATTAACATCTTACATCAGTATGGTGTATTCGCCACAGTTAATAAGCTAGTATTGATACCTTATTATGGACCAAAAGACTGTACTTGATTCAGATTTCTCCATTTTTCTCTCTAATGTCCTTGTTCTGTTCGAGGAACCCAATCAGGACACTACCTTACATTTAGCTGTTATGTGGCCCTAGGCTTTGTTGGGTGATGACAGCTTCTCAGAACTTCCTTGCTTCGGATGACCTTGAAAGTTTTGAGGAGTCTTGGCCAGGAATTTTGTAGAATTTTCTATAATTGAGATTTGTTTGTGGTTGTTGTTGTTGTTGTTCTCATCATTAGACTGAGGTCCAATGTTTTTGGCAGGAAGAACACCGAGGTAAGGTACCATTCTCATCACATCATATCGATATGCCTTACCACTGTTATTAACCTTGGTCACCCAGCTGAGGTAGGGTTTTTCAGGCTTCCCCACTGTAAAGTTACTCATTTTCTACCCTTTCCTTATGGGGCTGTTGGAAGGAAGTCATGATGCACGGCTCACACTGAAGGACGGAGTGTTATGTTCCTCGTGTTGTTGATGAAGTATTTACATGAAGTATTTGGAATGCTTCTTCATAAGAGATTTGTCTATCATCCCCCACTTATTTATTTATTCAAGAATTTACTTACATTGAATAAATATTCATCTTCTGCTTGAGTTATAATTCCATAGTACTTCCTTTATTATTATTATTTTTTTTAATCAGATTGTTCCAGCTTTGACCACTAGGCACCCTTTCCACTGACTCTTATGTTCTTTTGATATAGCTCCATCAGAGTGGGATTATTTTTTGAGTTCTTCTTTTCTACTTCTATAGCTTCATCTTGGATTTTGCCTTAGTCCTCAAATGAGGCATTTCTCCAAGGCGCCCTGGTTCCTTTCATTGGAGAATGATATTAAAAACCAAGATCTAGGGGCACCTGTGTGGCTCAATTGATTGAACATCTGCCTTTGGCTCAGGTCATGATCCTGGGGTCCCAAGATTGAGCCCCACATCCGGCCCCCTGTTCAGTGGGGAGTCTGCCTCTTCCTCTCTCTCTCTGTACCACTCCCATCCCCCGACTCTTGTTCTTTCTCTCGCTTTGTCTCTCTCAAATAAATGAAGAAAATTTTAAAAAATAAATAAATAAATAAAATCCAAGGTCTGGGTGTTCTAGGTCCTAGAGTTTTTGAAATATTGCTTGGTCTATTACGATAGAATAAGAACGTTATGTAACCTAACCATGGGAGATACTCTTACAAGGAATGAATCATTATTAATGATTGCCTTGTGCCTCTTATCCTAATATTTGCTTAAAGCAACTATATTATGTAAAACCATAGTAAATTTTCCAGATTAAAGACTCCATTTTACTTACCTTTTTGTTGTATTGTTTAAAATAGCTTCACTTTCATAAAACCAGTTGGGGCAGGGCTGAATTAAAGGAACATAATGAAAACAGGTTCATATTAGCAACAAGGCAAAGGGTTTCCTTGCAATGCTCTCATTCAGCTTTTATAACAAATTCTTCAGAAGATGAGTGTTCCAACGCCTCACATTGATTGCATCCTAAGATGGGAAAATAACTACATTTTTAGAGGCATATAGAAGTGCTACCACATATTTCTCCTAAGAATACACACATATTCATACACGGGTATATTTAATAATACAGTCAGTAAATATAGATCTGCACTAGAAATAAATGGACATTATTTGCAGAATGTGTGTGTGTGTGTGTGTATTCATGCACAAAAATATGCACACACACACACAGTTTAAAGAATCACAAATCCATGATCTTTGTTTTTTCTTACTGTTCATTTTGTCACTGATTTTTATGCATGTGCTCGTTTACGTTGCTTAGGGGGAGAAAAGGCTGTACATAAAAACAGATTATCTTTTAGAGCACTCCAGGGTTAGTTTCATTTTCCCCTCTTCTTTTTATGAAGAAAATGATAGGAAACATAAACCGGCGCCCTTAAAGAAGAAAATGCATGAAATGAAACAAGTAAGCTTTCAAAAATACGCAAAACACGACAGGCAGACCTCCAGCTTAGCGGGAGGGAAGGGGGGTGAACTACCCATCGCGTACACGCGCCCGGTATATCTTCGGCACTTAAAAAAAGATAAAAGTGGTCTTGAAAGTGAATGAAGTTGACTCTCAAAAAGTGGGTTTTAGATGTTGAATATTTAATTCACTGATAAAAGGGACCTGATTTCCTGCACACGGCTGCCATAAATAAAAAAAAGCACCTCTTAAAAGAGAAGCAATGAGCAGAAACTGACCTTTCTGTGAGCAAGCAGATGAGAGAAGGTATTTGGCTAATCCCAGCTGTCTCTGATTGGCCAGACAGCGCCGTGTTGAAAATGTCTCCATCTGGGCTAATCTGCTCTCAGTTGGATGAGCTGAGGCCTTCAGAGTTAACCTGACATTTAACAATAATTACCCTTTCGAATGACCCCGGCCCAATCGCCTGCTCTCTTAGAAATCTCTTTTTTTGTGCATGCTCCTAAACCTCTTGACTTTTGTGTTAGAGATAGGGAAGGGGGGGGGGGAGATGAGATGATATTGCCCGTGTGTGAGTGGTTGTGTGTACTTGTCTCCCTGTACGTTATATACAAATACTTCTATAATATCATGCGTGATAGCTGAGGATGTCTGACTGGCAATGGCACCTGATTTCATGATGCCATTTTACTGTCCTTCACTCTGCCTTTTATCAATTCTGCCAGTTTATCAATGCTTTGTGGCATTAAAAAAAAAGGGGGGGAATGATATCACCAATTAAAGTGGGACAGAATTTGTTTACTGGCTATTTTATAAAAGTCAAAGTTCCAATCTGGCCTTGCTCAAGCATCGAGTGTCCCTTATCAGACACCAGGAGAAATGGTGCATGAAAAGAGGTACAGATAGAAAAACCAAGTTCAGGGGTCACGGAGGCTAACTGTAGATGAAATGTGGCCATTTCTTTTTACCTGAGGCTGGCTTCATCTTTTCTCAGAAAGGTCATTGTGATAAAACAAAAACACATCTTGGAAAGAAAATCCATTCTGGGATTTTATTTGCTTAAAAAAAATAATAATAAAAAGTCTTTCCCAGTGAAGACCTGCATTTTTCCAGAGCTCCCCTATCAAAGGCCACCTTAAGACAAGGCAGTTTCTAACCCTAATATTTGGTAAGGGGCTGAAGGTTGGAATTGGATAGCCACCCAGAAGTTTAAGTACTTGCTCTATAACCCTGTCCAAAAATCACAGCGTTGGTTGGCTTGGTGAAAGTGATGTGGAAATTGTACAAGCAAAATTGCCTTTAGGCTTTGTGTTATTTGCATTTTGTGTTCCCTTTTAATACCATAAAAAATATCTTTATTTTCAAATATTTCTTCCTACTTGTTCTGTAACTAAGATGGACAAAGCTAACTTGGAAATACACATTGGCATAAGATACCATAAGAAGCTTGATCAGTGGTCCCGCTCCCACACTGCGTTTTCTTTTGAATGGGTTCTTCAGGCTCCTGCAAGGAGGTTGGGGAGAGCAAGTTCTCGGTGTGGTCTGCTGCACGCTTGCCAGGTCCCTCCAAGGGTCTCAGGCCCACTTGTTTATCATCTGGGAAATTTTTTCCTTGAAATCATCCCAGACCCTTCTCCATCTACCCTACTTTCTAGGGTTGGAATTAACTTGAAGTCTTGTTCTCATCCAGAGCCTGATCCTAACTGTAGTCACCACCAACTGACCTCATAGTCCCGTTACCATGGCTTGAACCTCCTTGGGGTCATCACAAACTGGACAGAGGATTACATCAGGATTCTGAAGGGTAGAAGACTATGTCACCCCAAAATGTGCCATTTTGGTATATTGATTATTTTGAGCTGTGAGGCGCTTGAAAACCGGCAGATGTAGGGAAAGTCTTTCTCTGAACTCCCCTTACCTGCCTAAAAATAAATCCTCCCAGAGGAACATAATGGCAATAAGTCCCCTCCCTGGGAGTGTCATCAGTCAGGGAAGATTGATTCTTATCACAAGAGGGGCAACTGGAAGTCCACACCACACCCAGAGAAACTTTGTCACAAACTATCCCAGCCCCATCTATTCTTCTAAGGCCCCTTCATCGTTCCTAAAAATCACCTTTCTCCAAAGCCTTACTCTTCCCTAAGAGGCCAACTCTCTTCTTCCCCTACAAGATGACATTTAATCCTAAAATCTAAAATCACTTTTTTGAGTTACTCATTTTTCCTGGGTATCTCTATTATATAATTGAGATACACATGCTACTCAACTTCAGCTCTTTTTTTTTTGAGAGTGGTGAGGTCAAAGGGAGAGGAAAATCTTAAGCAGGCTCCACTCCCCGCATGGAACCTGATTCTGGGCTCAATCTCACAACCCTGAGATCAATGACCTGAGCTGAAATCAGGAGTGTGGTGCTTAACTGACTGAGCCACCCACCCCGATGCCCTCACAATTCCATTCTTAATAATAATTAGACTCTGTAGCATTAGATTCAAGAAGATAGAAAGATTTCTTTTCCTCCGTGTATATAGACTTGTCTCTCCTCAAAAATAAGTCCTACTTCACTTTTCTTCCAGGGCAAGCCCCCAAGTACATTGCAAATCCTCAATAGAATGGCATCATCATTATTTATTTTTTTTTGAACCATTAACCAATCACTATTCTTATAACGGGAATTCTTTTGCATAAGTGGTACCTAAAAGTGTCTCTTTGGCATGCTCAGAGTCTTCATTATCTCAAAGTTTAACTTGAAAATAAATCATTTTCATTGAGTACAAGGTGCTGGCAAACTTTGCTGGCTGTATTGTCATAGTTGGATGATTGTCAAAATGAAAAAGATATTTGCAAACTTGGCCTTACCATACAACTCCTCAAATTCCCCACCTCCTGAATAATAATAATAATAATAAAATGTACCTGTGGTTGTTAACTTCATGACAAAGTCTTTCTTCTTTTAAAAACAATGTATTTTTTAATTAATTAATTTATTTATTTTCAGTATAACAGTATTCATTATTTTTGCACCACACCCAGTGCTCCATGCAATCCGTGCCTGCTATAATACCCACCACCTGGTACCCCAACCTCCCACCCCCCGCCTAAAAACAAGATTTTAAGGGGTGTGTAAGTGGCTCAGGTGGTTAGGTGTCCAACTCTTGATTTCAGCTCAGGTCATGATCTCAGTCAGGGTCATGAGCTAGAACCCTCCCATGGGCTCCATGATGGGTGTGGAGTCTGCTTCAGATTCTCTCTCTCCCTCTCCCTCCACCCCTCCCCACCTCTCACTCATACTCACTTTCTCTAAAAAATAAATAAACAGATAAATAAATACAAACAATATTATAAATATCTGCTATTTTATATGCTTATGGGAGAAAGCTTGGAAAAAAGTTGAAAAGTTGAAGGAAGGATAAAGTTCATTTACTTTCTACCATTTCTTTTCTTTTCTTAAAAAAAAAATGGTGGAATAGTGATAAATAAATCATATGAAATTTCACTGGGAATTGACTAAAAGCCAGACCAAATTTTCTTCAGAGATTATTTCATTTAATTCCTCCAAACAATCCAATTTGGTAGTTTTATTGTTTTGTTTCATTTTTAAGGTTTTATTCATTTTATTTTAAAAAGATAGAGAGAGAGAAAGGGAATGCACACAAGGGGGAAAGGGCAGAGGGAGAGAATCTCCAGCAGACTCAGCTCTGAGGCCAGAGCCTGGTGCAGGGCTCAGCCGATCTCATGACCCATGAGATCATGACCTGAGCCAAATTTGAGTGGGTGTCTAAGCGACTGAGCCAACCAGGCACCCCAGTATTATTGTTTTTCATTTTTAAATATTAGCAGACACTTTTAGAGAAGTCATGGAATTTGTTTGAGGCCATTTCTCAACCTCAGTCATATTAACATTTTGAGCTAAAAGTCTTGGTTATGGGGGCTGCCTTGTGCATGATAAGATGTTTAACAGCATCTCCAGCCCACTAGATGCCAGTATCATTGTTTCCCCAACTGTGACGATGAGAGTATCCCTACATATGGGCCAAATGATCCGTGCACAACAAAGTCATCCCAGGTTGGGAACCACTAATTTAAGGTCATGTTTATGGATATGGGCAAGAAAAAAACAAAACAAAAGAAAAACAATTATATTTCTCTGCACAACTGTGATCTTATTCCAAATATATTTTGCATTTTTTCTTCATTTAATATGGGTTGTAATCGGCTTTATCATTTCCCTTTTATTCTCCTTTCCTTCTTTTTTTTTTGATATTACAAATAATGCTTTAATGATTCTCTTTACACATAATCTTTGTTTTCTTCCATCGTTATGATCTTCCTTATGGTATGTTTCCCACGCTGAAATTTCTGAGTCATAATGTGTGAGATTTGTAAGATTTTTGATATACATACATTCCCCTATTAGTTGAGTCAACTTATATTCCAAACAATCTTGTATGAGAGTGTCTTCTCTCTGCCCCAGTCCTACCATGATTATTTGAAGTCTGTATACTGTTGGTTTTATAACTGTGTGTCCCTTAAACATCCATAAGGCATTAAAATGGCCTTTGAGAAGTAGAAGTAGATGTGTCACCATTAATGTCATTAGCGCAATAACTTTTATGTAAAATACACCAGTTAATTCTAATTATAGCTGGCTTACTAATACTTACTGAGGTTCCTTCCCCTTCAGAATCCCACTAGTCATCTGCAATATCCAGGAGAAGCTCTAGCCCATGAAACAATTTTTATTAACACTTCTGAGATGAGTCATTATCTTCGATATTGTGGCAGAATCCACTAGTATCCATCCTCTCCACTGACCCCATTTCCTCCGCAGGAGCTAGACATCTGTACTTCAAAGAAAGTAGATTAAGGGAAGCATATCTTACATATTGGCTTGATTCAAGGCTACCCTGCTTTATACATCTCATTTAATCTGTTGAAAAAGTAGTATTATTTTGCATTTTGAGATTTAGCATTAGTCATTTATCCAAATTCATAAGCTAGAAAGCCGTAACACTTAATACTTTAAACCAAACCTTGGCTGTTTGGACTTCTACTAGATGAGTAGACGTCAAAGACATCTCCCCTGACAAAAGCCTTAAAGCTCACAAATACTCCGAAGATATTTCCATAACCAGCAGCTCAGGTCACACAACAAAACTTGCGAGAAATGCAAATCTGGATCTCTGGGAGTGGGATCCAGCAATCCCTAAAACCCACCCTCCAAGTGTTTCTGAGGCACGCTCAAGTTCTCTGCCATTGCTCTCCCACATGACTTCTCCCTCTACCCTGCTGCCCCACCGTGGCAAGTAATGTCTGCCACCTGGGTACAATTCGTGTAAGGACAAGATGTCATACCCAACATGTCGAGTATAAGAAGGGTTTTCTGCTTTTACCCCAGCTTTCAAGAGAGCTGTATTTGGGGTGCCTGGGTGGCTCAGTAGGTTAAAGTCTCTGCCTTGCGCTCAGGTCATTATCCCGGGGTTCTGGGATCGAGCCCTGCATTGGGCTCTCTGCTCAGTGGGGAGCTTGCTTCCTCCTCCCTCTCTCTCTCTCTGCCTGCCTCTCTGCCTACTTGTGGTCTCTGTCTGTCAAATAAATAAATAAAATCTTTAAAAAAAAAAAAGAGCTATATTTTTAAAATTTCTCCAGTTTCCCTCCTCGCTTAGTGTCCACACTATTTGGGGCTTATCTTCTGAGTTTTGTACCTCTTTCTATATTTTCCCCAATTGTCAAGCCTGATTTCTACCAGACTCTTGCTGGGCAGTGGCTGAAGAGAATGATGTGATACATTAGGGCCAACGATTCTAATTCTGCTATTTTCAGTAACGCATTCCATCCTTGCATCGAAATTATGGTCACCAATTGTGGTGACAGGTTGTTTCCTTTACAGGTTTTCTTATATTGTTTTAGAACCACCATATGGCCTGATCACACTATCAACTGTTTTTGCTTCAACTGACTACCTTTCCCAAACTGTACTGAAGTTTCCAAAAAGTGATCTCTTCAGACCACTGCGTTTTCCACTTTCACAGTCAATTAGTGACGTCTGCCAGAGTTGGTCAGGGCAGAAGAATTGGAGCACTGCCCTTGAGAAAATGCTATGATGAGATATTGCCATAGAAGCACACGTCATCAGAGATAATAAGATAACGGAGGCATTCTCATTTAGGCAAAAGCATATGGTCAAAGGTAGGAAAATTGCTGAGACATACATATCTTTATCATGGAATTTAGCAACTGGGCTAATGAAAATGAAAAAATGAAACCTGGAAATATTTGAGATTAGGAAATTATTTCGGCATGGGCCGTGAAGTCAGCATTCGTACGCAAATTCTACTCTGGTCATACATTTCAAACAAGGTGTCCTAATCACTGATCACAAACCATCTATGGGGTTCATTGACAGGTCATAAGTGTGGCCTTTCTCTTAGAATATTTTAGGGACTTGCTTCTCTCTTGGGGGCTACTTAAAGAACCCCAATGGGCCAATAAGTGATTCTTTCTGTGCAATACCCAGCCACAATCTATATAGCAAAAACATGTGCATTAATGACTCATCTCTACCGTGCTATTTTCTCTGTGGCATAATAAAAGTAGTTAATTAGATCACACTGGAATGCCTATCAGTAAACTGCAGAAGTAGAAATGGCCCCTTTTAAAGCTATGGAGCAGAGACAAAGCTCCATGTGAAATTTTTCTGAAATGAATGCGGGTCTATTCAGAAGAAACTCACCTGCGTTCATTCCTGCTATCTTCACACCCTTCTCCTGGCTTTATTTTTTAAGTCACCCAGACCTTGTCTTCCAGTAATGTCATAATCAGCAGGCTGAAAGCAAGGTTGCTGATAATTGTTCTTTATGTTGCTCTTTGTTTAGTATCTGATTCAATACATCTGTGTGGACAGCATTTCATCACCTTCTTAGTAACAGAGGTGAAAAAAATCAATGGCAATCAGATTACCTTGTTAACAGAAAGGCTAAAGGGCCAGTGTGTTAAGTTCACAGTGCATCACCTTTCATTTAAAACATTTCACTTTTTTTATTATTTATCTTTATTATTATTTATAGCACCCAGCCCAGAGCATTGCCTAACACGGCCTTGCATCTGTCTTCTGCAGAACCAAGCATTTCTGCCTTATCACAGACCAGGTCGGGAACCCCCCGTGCAGACCTGGTTAAAAGCTTGCAGAGAGCCCACTGCTGCCATTTCTCACAAAGTGCTTTGGACCAGTCCCGCAGGACTCGGGTTGCAGGGCTGATGCTGTGATCTGAGTTGTCACAGGATATTGTATCTATTGTCGCATTTGTTATTTACTGCTGGTCCTTATTAAGATCACTGTTAGTGTCCATAGCACCAATGTGCCATGAACTATGTATGGGGTATTATAATGTTCCCAAAGAACAAAAACTCTCAACAGGGAGCTTCCAGATGAAAGGCATGATATGGGACCACACGGGCCAAAACAATAGGGACGGATGCCGGGCAGTCATCATGGAAAGTTGGATTACTACAAGGGAAAATGCTTTGAAGAACAGGTGGGCATGGAGAATGTTTTTGAGAGTGGACAAGGATGTTACATTGTTGCGAACAGGTTATTGTTTGAGGTTAATGGATAGTTCAACAGCCTTAGAAAAAAAAACAAAAAACCCAAAACTTAAAGCTTAAAAAAAAATCCCAAAGGCAGCATTGAACATAAAACTCTAAGATGAACTGAAAGACCTAAAAGACATACGGGCAGGAGGACAGTTTCATTCTAATTGGTTAGAGATCAAATGTTATGGGGAGAGACCACCACTTACCCTTCATTGCAATACAACGTGTCAAATGTCAGGTGACTGTGCTCAATTAGGAAACTTGCAAGTGCCAGTGTGGGTGGATTCCTGAGCTTGAGCTTGTGCCTCTGCATCCTTGAGGGATCAGGGGCTCTCAGGAACCTCCGGGAACATGAACTTGGCCTGGGTAGCAGGAGGCAAAGAAAGCCCTCAAGCAAGCTGAGGTAAGATGATCCTGGAGGTTGTTATGGGTGGGAAGATGATTCCACTTGTTTGGATTTTGTTTTGTTTTGGAGAACCAAATCAAACTCAGATTATAGGCTGAGGTCATGCTAAATATTCAGATTTGGGATTAAATTCAGCTGGGCATGCCCACTGTAGCGCCAGATTGGCTCTAAGGTCAACAAACAGGCAGAAGTATTGATTGCTTTCAGAAATGCATGAGATTTAGAAACTTTGTTCCTCTGATGTCATAATACTCTCATCAATGTTTCTGCTACAATTCCATTTTATGCATGGAAATTCGAAGCTCAGATCACGTCAAATGTAGATAGTGGTGCCTGAGTTTGAAACCCAAGCTCCTTTGACTTAGAGGCTATCTGTACTGCCCCACTGTTGGCTCCTAGAGTGTTGTCCCTGGGCTGATAGCATAGAATCAACATCCCCACCAAGAACTTGTGAGAAATGCACATTCTTATGTGCGAAACTTTACACGAGTATATACAGATGATGAACCTCATCTTTTCACAGAACCATACTCTCCTCAATGGACTCTTGGTCACCGCAGGCCTCTGGATCATTGGGCATAGAGTCCAACAGTCTCTGTTTTAATAAGACCTCTAGCTGATTCTGATGAACACCCAAGTTTCTGAGCCATACACTCCATCATGGCAGTCCTGTGCGTCTTACCATCCTCAGAATCACTGTGGGATGCTGGTGGATAAACTAGGACAGCCCATGGGACAGTCCTTGGCAAGGTCTCTCGGCATGTCTTTCATGTCATTAGAACAAGTTCAGAGCAATTTGGGTTCTTTAGTTGGAGACACTTTGATGTCAAGCGATTAAGCACAACTCTTTATTAGAAGAAGCAACATTATAAAATCATATATAGATTAGATTAAAAAGGCGAGACTGTTGAACATAAGCAATTGATGGTGTTTACCTCAGAGTCATAGAAATCTATTGTTTCCTTAAGCTAGCTATTGCCTGGCCCTACCTATCAAATTTGAAAGTGACTTTTATGCACTAAATTCTAAATTCTCAAAAGACTTTTTAATGAATTTATTTTTTCTCTTAAATATAGGTCATGCAATTCCTGGCCAGGGCTCCTTAAAAGTGTTAGAGTTTAAAAAGAAGATATGATAAAGAAATAGAATGAGTTATTCTGGATTGGGTGCCAGTACAAGGAAAGTACTTTTCTTTAATGCTGAGATTGTCCCATCTTTGGTCTTTGATAATTTCCTTGCTTCCTGTTAAACCAAATTTGTTTGGTTTTATTGCATGTATGATTCTTTTCTTCTCTAGTTTTGCTACTTACTGCATTTTAGCTTTGATAATGATTTTCATTTCAATTTTTTCTGGGTTTTATTGTAATACATCTATACTATAAATAAATAACACATACATATAAATGCATTCTGAAGCAACAACTCTTTCCAGGTGTCATTTTGGCAATAGATATTAGAGGTGTTTGTGAAGTATTCAGACCCTTTGGAAGAGAACGTATATTTCTGACATCCTATCCTGAGGAAATAGCCATGAGTTCATACATAACCCATGTGTACAACACAGCAGTGTTATTTTGTCAAAGAAAAAAAAAAGTAATAAAAACAAAAACTGAAGCTTGCAGTGCTAAACCCAGTATGATAGGATGAATAAGGTGAATATCATTCAACCTTTAAATACTAAATAGGATAATAGTGTGGCACCTTGGAAAAATACTTCCATAATTAAACGTGAAAAAGCACCATGTGAAGTTGTATAGACACTGTGATTACAATTATAAAAAAACAAAAACAAAAACAGAAGCCCATGATAAAGATATCTCAAACGATAAACACAAATGAATAATGATTGTGTTGGGGGGTTAATGGTGCAATTCGAGTAAAATTTTCTTGGTTTTCCAAAGTTTCTATAATGCTGTCATATCAATTTTATAAGTTAAAAAAAGATACTTAGACCATTCAAAACAACACTTATATTGGAACTGTTGAAATTGGGGTGCCTGGATGGCTCAGTTGTTAAGCATCTGCCTTAGGCTCAGGTCATGATCCCAGGATCCTGGGATCGAGCCTTGTATTGGGCTCCCTGCTCTTTGGGAAGCCTGCTTTTCTTTCTCCCACTCCCCCTGCTTGTGTTCCCTTTCTTGTTATGTTTCTCTTGGTCAAATAAATAAATAAAATCTTTAAAAAAATTGAAATGTATTGATTAGCTCTTTATTATATTTGTTCATTACTTTGTATAATCTGTGAGTATTGTCTGATTTAAAGGAAAAAGAAAACAGAGCACTCTGATATCTTCTAGAAGCTCTTTGCTGCTTTGCCCTGACAGTTCCTTCCTGGCTTCTTTCCTCTCAGTAGCTCATCCACTGTGTGTCCTTATGCCGCCCACAACGTGGTCTTTCTTTCAGGCCATTCGTCGAGAACAAATGTCTCCTAAAAGCAAGTGCTGCTATTGGCTTCAGATTCTGTTCTGCTGGCTTAATACAATTACACACTAGAGAATGAATAACATGTAACAAGGTTGTGTTCTTCATTGATGCTTGTTAAAGACGCACAGATAGAGCTAAATATATGACTAGTCTTAAAACCCATTAAGACAAACGATCTTTATATTCAGATCATCTTTCCAGGCAACAGAATCTGTCTCAAATCAAGATCACACTATATAAATTTGTATGGAAGTGTAGTACACATTTCAATGCTAAGTGCCACATACCTTTTATTTTCCATCTCAAATACGGGTGGAGCCTAATGTGAATGAAAATGCGACCATGAAATCTTGGAACTCTATAGCTGATGTTATCCCTTCAAGTCTCTCTCATCAGTGTTGTGGATGTGACAGAAAAATACTAGGTTCTTTGCAGGAAGATTGGAGTATGATGTCTGTTTGGATGTTCATGTCTAAAGGTGGGTGGCTTCATCCATATCAAAATTTCTTGATTTCCTTATGTAAAAAAATGGGTCATAAAGACTTGCCCATTGGTGTACTCCTTTGAGATCAGAGTGGAAAACGAAAAACCAAGAAGTGTGAACGACAGTTGTAAGGAGTCCCTTCTCTATTTAAACTCATGAAGGTGGAATTTTGTTTTAATTTGTTGCACTGTTTCTTTTTTCCATTGCTTTTTGTTCATTTCTTTCCTTTGGTTAATTTCAGAACTACACCACTCTTTCAGAATTTCTAAGAGTGGGAAGGGGGATCCATGAGAAGGACATGACCACAACTTACCCTCTAGATTCAACAAAATATGGACAATGAGAAGGGAAATCAAAGAAGTTGTGATTCATGTTTATGAGTTTGCTAGCTGTGATATCTCCAGGCTTCGAGTGTCTGAGCTGCCTTCAGATCTCAGTCTTCACCTTTTTTCATGTACTTGTTATGACCATTTTCATTGGTCAAGGAAAATGGTAAAATCTTACTAATTTTATTTGTCCTGCCACTGCAAAATCTTACTTCTATGTCATTTTCTTGTAGTAATACAGAAGGCTGAACATACACATCACCCAAAGAACTTCATCGCCCTTGGTTGAACATGATCTACTGTTTTACTTCCAGATCTCTTTGCTTTTAGTTCCTTGGAAGCAGCAAGGGACTACTTCTCCCCTTCTTCCTCCCCCTTCTCCTCCTCCTCCTTCTTTCTTCTTCTTCTTCTTCTTTTTTTTTCCCCCTAAGTATATAGTCCCAGGACACAGCATAGTATCCCGCTGATTTCAAGCACTCGAGAAATATTAGCACAGTCTTTTGAGGAAGGAGTTGACAACATTGATTGGAACAAGAAGTGTTGGGTATAAATTAAAGATTGGGGGAGGTGAGAGAAGGCCTTAAATAGATGGTTACTTTCTTCAGACTTTATCCCAAAGCAGTAAATATTTATTGAGGATGATGTGAGGAGTGTTTGAGAAGGACGGATCAGGAGGAAAGCAGTATGAGTCCTAGATGAGAAGGAAGATGGAAGCTATTAGACCCTTCAACTGCGGGTGTAGGTGTGAGAATTAAAAAAAAAAATCAGAGGAAGAGAAAAGAGATATTTTCAAGGAAATGTCTAAGTACTGGTGGTTCCATCTTTAAATATCAGTCACTTGTTTTCGGGTGCTATCCTAAGATTTCTAAGGCTAAGACTATTTTGGTAATTGTTGGTGCACTCAACCTGGTCTCAAGTCTAGAGGTCTTGATGAGCTACACATAAACCTGTGGTAAATGGGTTTGTTCTTTAGTGGACAAAGCTGTTAAAGCAAAAATTTGATTCCAGTGATACGGTTGTGCTTTTCAATAGCCATATTTATCATACTAGTTTGGTGTTGATCCACATTAAGAACACTTGGACAAAATGCATTGACATGTACTTTGGTATTTTTTTTTAAGGTTTTATTATTTATTTGACAGAAAGAGATCACAAGTAGGAAGAGAGGCAGGCAGAGAGAGAGAGAAGGAAGCAGGCTCCCCGCTGAGCAGAGAGCCCAATGCGGGACTTGATCCCAGGACCCTGAGATCATGACCTGAGCCGAAGGCAGCGGCTTAACCCACTGAGCCACCCAGGCGCCCCTACTTTGGTATTTTTAACTAAAAAAGTTGTTAACAATCATCTCATCAACATTTGGTTCTTTCTACGTGCCTACTAACCAAAAGTACTTTGAATGTTTATATAGCAAGGAAAAAAAAATAAATGTATAAAATCCCAAAGGAAAAACAAAATACAGGAGAGGAAGAAAAAAAGAGGCAAATGATTGATCAAATTTAACAGGGCCTTCATTTTTCATTCATTGATGTATGTTTAAGTATCCTTCAGTTTTAACTGAATTTCAGGTTGAATCATATATAGCTACTAGGGACCTCTTTGCTGCAGAATCCCATGGCTGGAGTCATTTCAATTAATTAAGTGTTGCAGAGGTTAGTAATGATTTTAGGTTGCAGAATGAAATTATTTCATGAAGTGGCAAGTTGCTCCTGTGTTTTCTCTTCCTTCAGCCATATTATGGCAGGCAGAAATTGGATTTGTCAATAGATTCTGTCAATAGATTAGTCTTATCCCTGGAATGACTTCAAAGACCAATCCAAAGCCTTGTGTGAAATAGGAAGAAAAATAAATAAATAAGCACATATAATCAAAACTATTTCACTCCCAGTTGAAAGGTACTTACAACTTTCTGAACTGTGGTTAAGTTAAAGGATAGATATTATAAAATTTCCCATTACTCTAAAGTTTATAAAAATATTCAAGAAAATCAGTTTCTTGTTCAAATCTTAATACATAATGTAAAAAAAAAACAGGGAAAAACGTATCTCAAATAATCAATAAATATATATTGAATTCATTGTGAATCCCAGTCATTCATTGTGAATCCCCGTCATTCCAGTACTATACAAATTGAAGTTAAGAATAGCAGACTATGATCTTATACTCAGGTGCTCTATAATCTTATTCTCTATTCATAGTGTATACATAGACAACATTTAAAAATAAAGGCAACATGTATTAAGCAACAACTTACACAGTGGAAGGGAGGAGGGTATGGAAGAGGGAAAAAAAAACTAAATTCATTCAGTGTTTACAGTGTGCCACACCTTGTGCTAATGATTTTAAATAAAAAATGTCATTGTTTTCTCTACCAAAAAGGTAATAACAAAAATAATGTACTACATTTGTTAAAATTGAGAAAATACATGTGAGAATAAAAGAAATGAAAATCTTCTGTAAATTGACTATCTATTAACAGACATTAAAATTTTGACATATGGCATTTCTTCCAGCATTTCCTTTGATAATGGCATATCAATATATATTGATCATATCATGTAAGCAATTTCACTGAATTTTTCACTTAACATCATGAGCACTATTCCATGTCATTAAATATTTTTTTCTGTAACATTACTGTAAATCTCTAAAACATTCCACTTTATAGATATGCCATCATTGTTTAATTAATTTTTTAGATACTCATAGGTTATCTCATTTAATTTCAGCAATCTCTGATTTCAAAACTTTCCCACCTCACCCATCTATACTATGATGCTATATTTATTTACTATACTAAATTATAGTTTTACATACATATAAAAGTACTGTATTAGTGACTAAAAATTAACATTGTGCCAGAAATATGAAGAAACATGACATATTGTCATGTGACCCTAAATTCCTGGGAGAGGTTATCTGTGTGTTAGCCATTCTCTTTACTAATGCAATGCCTATGGTAGAATCAATAAATATTTATGGTTGATCACAAAACTTTATATCAAGCACACTCATATTCTTCTTTGTTTGTGCCTGCACATAGAGAACAAAGGAAGAGAGGGTTGCCTAAATCAATATACTAACTTGCAAGCTGGGTAAGTAATGAGAAAAGTAGAGAAATAGAATAAGGGCAAGGAAGTATTTTACTATGGAAGCTAAAGAGACAAATGACTGAAAAAGAGAGAAACAAATTAGTTCAAACACATGGAAATTAAAGATAGGACTTTTTATTTGATGAAATTCCATAAAAAAGTGGTGATGTAATTAAAGCCAGAGAAAAGGAGAGAGGTAACAGGGTAGGAGTGTTTAAATAGAAACATTATTACAAGTTATGCTAGAGAGTAGGTAAACAAGGACTTCTGTTTTTAGCCAAAAGACAGTAACAGTAACAAAATGCAGATTTGCTCTCTTGTCTAAAACAACCAAAAAATCCAGACAAAACAGTGGTTTCCATGATACTGGATGTCACACAGAAAGATAATAATGCCTAAGAGATAGGAAACAAACACGATGAATCTTATGATTTCCTCAGTTCACTGTCTTGAGGGAGTTTCAGAGCTGTGGAAGAGACGAGAGATGCCAGGCTGACCATGGCCACCTTCTCAAGCTGAGGAGGCAGAGATGAAGGTCTGGAGAGGCCCACTTGGTGAGAACCCACAGGATAGGAACCATGAAGTGGAGAGCTGAAGAAAACTGAGAATTCCAGAGATCTGCAAAGGGTGACCCTTGAGCATTAAGCAGAACACTAAGCAGCACATGAGTGTGATGAATATACCCCAAGCTAGGGAAAGAACCACTTAAAAGAATTAGCAGAAACATATCCAGCATCACACAGGGTTGAAAATAGTGTTTGCTCCCTATTGCCAAGCTGGAAAACTTCACAATTCAGAAATTACTGGGTAGTGAGAAGAGTCTTACCTTAGCACTGGGGAATAATTGGCACCAGAAACTGCTCTGACCTTGCCTGACAAATGTTAAAGGCAAGGCAGAAAAATATCAAACTGTTTGCAGGTAACTCAACCACATCCTAGAACAGAATTCAAAAATATTTACCAGAATGCAAAATTACTTGACATTCAATGAGATACAATTTACAGTGTCTGGTAGCTAATCAAAGATTACTAGGAATTCAAGCAAATAGGAAACAGGAACCATTATAATGAGAAAAACTAGTCAAGTAAACCAATATAGAATTGATACAGAATTTAGAATTTTCATTAAACATTAAACATAATAAACACTAATACAATTACACTGTATTTTACATGTCCCAATGATAACTATTAAACTTGGAAATATTAAAAAAAAAAAAAGGCCCAGATCTAAATTTTAAAGAAAAATTTCACAATCTCTGAGACAAAATGCACATGGATGAGTGTCTAAGTCAGCTTGAGCTGCTATAACAAATTACCATCCACTGGATGGCATAAACAACCACATTTATTTCTTACTGTTCAGGAGGCTGCTACGTCCGAGATGAAGGGCCCAGAATGTTCAGGGTTTGATGAACACCCTCTTCCTGGTTTGCCGACATTGATCTTCTTGCAGTGGAGAGAGAGTGCTGCTGTCTGGTAATCTCCTAATGAGAGACCACCCTCATGTAAACCTAAGTACCTCCTAAAGTTCCTACCTCCAAATATATCACTTTGGGGTTTAGAGTTTCAACATATGAATGTGTGACAAGCACTGGTAGCAGTGGAATTAGTAACAGATTAGACATTGTACAGGAAATGTTAAGTGAATTTTAAGATAAAGTAATAGAAACATCCCAAAATTCAACACACAAAGGAAAAAAAAAAAGAATTGAATTTAGTAAATAAATTTATTTATTTATTTATTACAAATTTTAAAGATAAAAAAGAAATGCATCTATTTGACAAACATGGAGCAATTATTGTATTCTGGTAAGGTTTTCACTATGGATACAAGAGTAAAGTATCCTGACAGCCAAGATTGAACAGAGGAATATAGTAATTACAAAATATGGGGGTGGGGGAAATAATTTTTTGCCTCTCAAAAATAAAATTGTAAATAACAAAGCCTGGTTGTACTAATAAATATAATATAAAATTTGAGTTTTTGGTTTTTTTAATGGAAATGGGTCAGTAAGCTGAATGACAACTTCAAGTGTTCCAAAATACATAGAATTGGAGTTCTTGAAGAAGGTGGGAGATAGAATAAAAAATATTTGAATAAATCATGACCAGAAAATTTTCAAACTTGATGAAAAACCATAAGCTTACAGATCTAAGATGTGTAATAAAATCTATAGGCAAGAAATGTTGAGATATACACATATTAATAATCAAATTTCTCAAAATAATAATATAAAGAAAATCTTAAAAGCAACCAGAGCAAAATAATTTTTTAAATAAATAAGGAAAAAAAAATGTAACATGCAAAGAAACAATGTAAGGATGGCAGAGAATTCTTTTGTAACAATGCAAATGAGAAGTCAGTAGAACAATCATTTTAAATTACTAAAAGAAAAAAAAACTGTTAAACTTGAATGATACACCTATAGAAAATATATTGTCAAAACAAAGGTGAAGTAACAATCCAATTAAAAGTAAAGACTCAATTAAAAAGATTCAAATAAAAGATAAAAAAAAAATAAAGGAAGTCCGTTAGTCATTTGTGCCAGGGATGAATTTATAAAGGTGTTGAGTGATGATCCAGAAAGGTCAATGCCATGGAAAGAGAGGTTTAATGTCATAGTTCCCCTAGAAATGAGACGTAAGATTCAGGGCCACAGGAGGAAGCATGGGTGTCAGCCAGGATACAAATTTGCTAACTGGAATAACTCCAGCAGGCCTTGGGTCCTAGGGATTCCTACTAGTTATCTGGTTCCCAGCTCTGGATCAGTTTAGACTAGGAGACACATTGGACTGGTGTGTGGGTTAAATAAGGGAGGTGGTCAAAGATACAGACATGAAATTGGTTGGTTTTTTATGAAGGGCAGTTTCCCTGATAAGTTGTTCATTTTCTCTAGAAATTAGTATGTTCTGGAAAGGGCAGTCTCATCCCTGAAAGGCCCCTTAAAGATGTAAAAACATCACAAAATATTTAGAAAATGAAAAATATGGAGAACAAAATTGGCTCTGTAATATTTAACATAATATATTAATATCATATTAAGGAAATTTGGGGGTGATGATAGTGGGGACTTTTAGAGCATAAGGCTTATGTGGCCCTGAACAACATAAAAAGCATTTTATTATGAGAGTAGAAAGGCAGGACACAAAGAGAAACATAAAGAGTCCGTTTAGGCCAGCTCATAACTAAGTTTTCCATTTAAATGGCATTAGCCAGGAAAAGAGACTTGGAATTTTTGCCCTTAATAATATTTTGTTGGAGTTGTGAAGTATGTTAGAAATATGTTCAGGTCAAGGTGACTGGTGTAGTGGGCATATTGTTGGAAGATCTGAACTGAGAAGATAGTAAGATATAGGTAAAGATTAGTGATATTTGCATGTAGCCAAGGGGAAGGAGTGGTCATGGTTGGAGATGCAGGGCAGGAGGTAACAGTGGAGGAGAGCAGCAGGAGAAGGAGATGGGGGGTGAGTGGTCCTCTCCCAAAAGTTTTCAGGATTGGCTGATACGGGGGTAGGAGTTTTCTAAGGAAAGTAATAATCTCTATTAGTTTTTAGAATAGAACATATCATAGCAACGTCTATCAGATTTCCCTTTAATCATGAAAATGTAAGTACATAGCAGTGAGCAGAGTACACCAGGACCATAGGCTAAGCAGACAGCAAGGTCAGAAACATAATGGAATCCTTTTCCTATTACAAAGGGAGGGAAGCTAAACTGTCCCAAGTCCAAGTTGTGATTTAGGAGAAACAACTCATGGGTGTTGCTGGGATGGAGATTTTAGTGCCCAGGATAATTTTGTCTCTCATGCAGGGGAGGGTCTTGGGTTGGGGCAATATCCTCTGAGTCCATGTCATTTCCATGGATGAGCTTCCAAGTCAGGAAGATTCCATCTGGAATGCGGATCAGGGAGTACTCTTTTTTTCAGGTAGATAGCCAGTTGGGATGATGTGGGTCTCAGCATTTGCCGTATTTGGTTGAAACAACAGTTTATGGGGAGGATTTGGGTCTTTACACTATAAATCAATGAAAGCACTATGATGAGATGTAATATGACTATTAGTCACCTGACCCATGTGCCACGGCACTTGAAACGGTTTTGTTTTTGTTTTTTGGTGGAAGTTTAGGTTCAACAGGGAGTCATATCAGATGACCCAAAGGTAAATCTATGATTAATGGGCTCCAGGAGAATATGTGCTCTCAATCTGACCACCAGCTTTTATGGGATGGGGACAGGATTGACAATTTGTAAAGACAGGAGCAAAATATAGGCTCATCTGTCAGGCCAGGATTTGAAAGGGGGTTTTTGAATAGAACACATGCTTCTCAGTTAAACCAGCAATTGGGACCTATCAGGGACATGAAAGTTCCATTGAAAGCTTTTTCCAAGAGCCTAGGTTTATGCATTTTGTAAAGTAAAACGTACGTCTTGGTTGCAAACAGTAATGTTGATAACTCTGAAGGAAATGAAGAGTGTCCTGACAAGGCCTTGTATTGTAGCCTTAGAACATGTGGAGACATGCATGATTCTGATTTATATTTGGGGTGTCCATGAGACAAGAGGTGTCCAGGGTTTCCTTACCTTGAGGGGGCAACTTTTAGGTAATGGTCCAATAGTTTATAATAAATATGAAGATAAGACCATTTGTTGGTCAGGACATCCAGTGTTAAGATGACTGCTTGAGGGGCACCCATGTGGCTCATTGGGTTAAGCCTCTGCCTTCAGCTCAGGTCATGATCTTAGTTTAGGGTCCTGGGATCGAGTCCCGCATCGGGATTTCTGCTCAGCAGGGAGCCTGCTTCTTCCTCTCTCTCTGCCTACTTGTAATCTCTGTCTGTCAAATAAATAAAATCTTAAAAAAAAAAAAAAGATGACTGCTTGAAGTTGAGCAAGTGTGTTGACCTTTGGGTCCTGTCCTTCAAGCCTTGGCTAAGTAATAGAAAGCAGCAACATTCCATTGAGCTCTATCACATATATTGTTAGTAATGTTGTTCTCATAGTCTACGAACTCCCATTGCTGTATACTCAGTTAATCTCAAGGGGTCAAGTTTTTGAGGTGTTGTTTCCAAAATCCAAAGCATAATGGGCAGCTGAGTATGCAGGGTCACAGGCTCAGGGTCATTTTCAGGAGACCCTACTGTGAAGCTAATGATTATTATCTTAATTATTCCATCAGACTGAAAGGGGAAGCTTTTTGTATCAGAAGACAGTGAGCAATTAATGGCCATCATAGGTGGTTTAGAGACTCCCAGAAGCATGAGAAAAGAATACAAAGAAAACTTTGTGACTCTGACTTAGACAATGATTTCTCTGGAGTAACACCAGAAGCATTATCCATAAAGGGGAAAAAAAAAATTAATCAAAATTTAAAACTTATATTCCCTAAAATACACTAAGAAATGAAAAGGATTAGACCAGACTAGGAAAAAACAACAACAATAACAAAAAACTTGGAAAGTAAAGAACTTGTATCTAGAATGCTTAAAGACTGTTCAAGCTCCATCATAAGATGAACAACTCATTAAAAAATTGACAAGGGGTTTGGGGTACCTGGGTGGCTCAGTGGGTTAAAGCCTCTGCCTTTGGCTCAGGTAATGATCCCAGGGTCCTGGGATCGAGCCCGCATAAGGATTTCTGCTCAGCGGGGAACCTGCTTCCTTCTCTCTCTCTCTGCCTGCCTCTCTGCCTACTTGTAATCTCTGTCTGTCAAATAAATAACTAAAATTAGGCCTGGGTGGCTCAGTGGGTTAAAGCCTCTGCCTTCAGCTCAGGTCATGATTCCCATGGTCCTGGGATTGAGCCCCGAATCAGGCTCTCTGCTCAGCGGGGAGCCTGCTTCCCCCTCTCTCTCTGCCTGCCTCTCACTGCCTACTTGTGATCTCTGTCTGTCAAATAAATAAATAAAATCTTAAAAAAAAAAAGGAGGGGGAGGGGAGTGCCTGGATGGTTCAGTCCATTAAGCGTCTGCCTTCAGCTTAGGTCATGATCTCAGGATCCCGGGATCGAGCCCTACGGGCTCCCTGCTTGGCGGGAGTCTTCTTCTCCCTCTCCTCCCCACTCATGCTGTCTCTCACTATCTCTGTCTCTCTCTTTCAAAAAAAAAATTTTTAACAAAAAAGGTGACCCAACACTCCAAAGAAAGCATACAGATGGCAAATAAGCAAAGAAAATATTTGACATAATTAGTCATGACGGGAATAAAATTCAAACAACTATGAAATACCACTACGCACCAATTTGAATGTCTACAATCAGGAGAGAAAAGGGTGGGCCTTACGAAGCATTTGCAAGTCTGTGGAGGACCCAGAACTGGAGTTCCCAACCACATTGGAAAACCATTTGACATTTCTTCAAAAATTAAACATCAGCTGCTGCAGGATCCAGCCATTCCACTCTTAGGTGTTTACTCAAGACAAATGAAAGACCTGCACACAAATGTTCATAGCAGCTTCATTTGGAATAGCCCAGACCTGGAACCAAACCAAATGCCTATCGGTAAAGGGCTGCATGCATGCATGGTGGTATCTTCCTAAAATGGATTAGTACATAGCAACAAGAAGGAATGGAGTACTGATTCACACAAACATCTGGGTAAATCCGATGAGGTTGGGCACGTTCAGGGCAGTAGGGCCATAGACACACCTGAATAAATCGAAGAGTGATTGCATGGAGAAAATCCAGAGAGAAAAAGATCTATATTGAAAAATTTAATGTAAATGAAAATGAACCTATAATGACGGAACACAAATTAGTGGTTGTTTGGAGATGGAGGCCCTACAGGGAGGGGCAGAAGACAGTTTAAAGGGGTACCAGAAAAATTTTTCCTTTGGAGGTGATAGATTTATTAACTACCTTGACTATGATGATGGTTTCACACTCTTGTGTGTATATCAAAATGTATCAAAATGTGCATTTTAATTATGTACACTTAATACCTCCACTAAGTGGTTTAAAAAATGACAACTTAAGGAAATATACATGGGGAAACTCTTGTATTTTGATGAAATGGAATCCTGATAATCCCCAAAATTAAAGCAAAAGAACAAAGGCGTGGCAAGACTATCAACTGAATATTTGAGAAGCCCCTAGTTTCCCCGGTGATAGATTATAGACAGATGATGGAGAGAGAGAAAGATGGAGGGAAGGAAAGAGGGAAGACTGTATAGTTAAAACAAATGAGCTGTCTTCCTTTTCAGCTGTTTAGATATCTCAGTAAATTCCATAATCTAGAAGGGTCCTCATTTTACAATGTCAAGGCAGAGAGGGTCAGGGGTCCTGCCTGAGGCTGTCAGGCTACAGAGAGGTCAGTACCTGAGCCCTCTTGCATTATCCCTTGTGTCTGTGATACAATTGTAAAGGTCTGGAAAGGGCTGAGAGGGAATCCCTTGTCTCCCACCCCCTTCCGCCCAGAGCTTTGTCACTCTCAAAAGACACTTAACAGCAGACCCATATTTCTCACTTAACCCCTGTACAGACTTAACCATGGCTACCCAGGATGGTAACATGAATTTGTCGAAAGTTCAGAATGTTCTCAGCATATGATGCAGCAACTCTGCAGGGAGGTTTTCATTCATTCTGTGGCACTTCTGCTTCTCTAACAAGATATACAATAGCACTGAACTACTCATCGGATGATTTCCAGGAACAAAGCACTTTGCAGATCTATTAGGAAGCCACAGGGTCAATGCCTAATGCTTCTGTACATGGGGGTTTGGGCCTTGCAATTTCCCATTCTGGTCAGGCTCTAAGGGAACCTAGAAGGCTTTTAGTTTGGGAAAGAAGTGAGAAGAAATAGTTCTAAAATTGCATAGTGGGGAATAGGGTTCCTCTTATCCTATTAAACCTCTAAAAGTTTTATCACGGAACATTGCTCATGACTTTGAAAAGCAAGACTAAGATAATTATGTGGTGCGTTTTTTTATCCAAGTCAAAGATTAAAGAACCCCTGCCCCCCTCCCAAAGTTGTAGAGCAAAGAAAAAGCCTTGGAAAATATAAACTGTGCACTGGTAAAATCTTCTCAGCAAAAGAAAGGAGAGCAAAAGTATGAGTTGATTGCGGCTAATTATATTAGTTTCATGTCCAAATAGAAAAGTTAACTGTAAGAAAGATAATTTGCAAGTTCAAAAAATCGTTGGAATTTTCCTTCTCTCTTTCCACTTCCCTGCCTCCCTTCCTCCCATCCATTTTTATATAGTTAAAAGAGTGACAATTAGAGGCAATCTAATAGAGAAAGGGGTACCCTAATACAGAATTCTCGAGGAATTAGATGCATAGTGATACAACATTTGGATTACATTTGTTTTTAACAAAGTAGATATCACTTATGTCATGAAGCAATTGAAAATATCACAAATTTTACCCAAACACTCCTAATATTATTCCATTGTCAAGTTAAAAGTCTTATTTCTGTGAAATAAGAAGAGAGTTTTGGAGATAATATTCTAAGAACAGAAGTGGGAGCAAGGGGAGCCTGGGTGGCTCCTTTGGTTAAGCATCTGACTCTTGATTTTTGGCTCAGGTCATCTTCTTGGAATCCTGGGATTGAACCCAGCATGGAGTCAGCTTGTCCCTTTCTTTCTGCTCCTCTCCCCAGCTCACTCTCTCTCTCTCTCTCCAATAAATAAGTAAATAAATAAAATATTTTAAAAAAAAGTGGGGGCAGGAGGGTGTTTTTCACATACAAACACATACAAACAAGTTACATGTTACAAGTTACAAGTTCAAATGTTAAGTATTTCTCCAAGTATCTGCTTCTGGAGGGGATCACTGAGTCTTCAGTTGTGGCATCACGAGGCATTTTCTCAGGGATTCTAGTAATTTCCATGATTATTTCCTTAAAATCTAGAAATAAACCACATATATTCTTTTTTTTTTTAAGATTTTATGTATTTATTTAACAGAGAGAAAGAGAGAGAGAGAGAGGGCGCACAAGCAGAGGGAACAGCAGGCAGAACAGGCAGAGGGAGAAGCAGGCTCCCTGCTGAGCAAGGAGCGTGATGTGGGGCTTGATCCTAGGACCCTGGGATCATGACCTGAGCTGAAGGCCGCCGCCTAACTGACTGAGCCACCCAGGCATCGCTAAATCACATATATTCTTGACTCCATTCTAGTAAAACTGTGAGGACCTACCATTATCAACGATTTTACCTAAATTCACTTGAATATAGTCATTATCCTACATTACCAGTATATGAAATAATACATACAATCTCTGGGGTTTGAAAACTATATGTGCTTATAAATGATTAAACTAATGAGCTAAATTCTTGAATTTAGGATCTCATTTAACTCTCATAATCACTCTTGTGTGCTAAGTATACTTACTCACCTCTTTTTGCAGAAAAACCTGACGCCTTGACGGGATAAGTTAAATTTCCCAGGGTTGCAAAACTAGTTGATACTAGAATTATGTCAGGAATTTAGATATTATTTTAATAGCTGGCATGCTGAATTACTACCGTGCATTTCTGGAATTATCTCTCCTTACTGGTGTTCTAGATTTGAGGAAAAGTTATATTGATCTTACATATCATCCCGATTTTATGGAGAGATCCTTGTGATAAATAATTTAAAATGAAAAAACAAGATTCAAGAATTGGGTTTACCATTAAATATATTACTTTTCAGACATGACTCTGGATTTTAAAAATCCAGTTATGTTTTATAATTCAATCACTATATAAACATAATAAATTATCATCATCATCATCATAACCATCATGTTTTACCATCATAACTTCGTTTAGAACTTTTTATTTTATTTTTGGTGAACTGCAGAAGGAACTTTATTCATCTTTGTTCTGTGTTGCAGTTCAAATTTATTTTTTTATTTTTGTTTATTTATTTTTTTGCACTTTAAATTTAAATAGAACTAAAAATAGAGCAAATTTACATATAACTCTCTTGATGAAATTAACAGAAATGGATACAAAGACATAGCTGAGGGGTGTCATTGGATGGAGTAATTTTGTTGATAAAGATGTTGCTATTATAGACTTCTCTTTGTCTCTGGACTTACCTTATGCTTGTTACACAATGATATCCTATCACTGGTGGAATGCTGAAACTCAGCAATGCTATGTGTGTGGTTCACCAGCTCCTAAAACTATTTACTTAGAGTAACAATACTTTCCACTGTGCATTGTAAATGAAGAACTGAAATGAGCGTAGTACCATTGCATTTAATTGGAAGATTTAGTGAGGCAGGCAAGAAAATCCCCTAACCAGAAATAGCGACATGTGGGCTAGTGTTCTAGCCACTAGTAATTGTTTAATGGTACAGAGAATCCCAGTGAAAAGCCCACGAGATAGTCTTACTATTAGTGTAAACCAAATTCAAAGCTTTGGTTTGCTTGCTTGGGTATTATGTGCACTTATGAGATTAGATTAATAATAGCCCAAACGGGTTCTGTTATGGCAAGTACAATCTTAATGTGTCATGGCTTTAACCATATTATTTCAGCAAGTCCCGGGTCTTAAATGAACCTCATTATTACAATTGAAGTGACTGTGAATGAATTCAATCTTATAATAAAAAATGTTTAATTCTCTCCTTCCATTTCCCTCATTTTGTCTATGGTCTTATAACACCATGCCCATCCTTGGAGCTTTGGGTTATCCGGTATTCTACTCTCTCCTATAAAGACCTGGGCTAGCAGGTTTCTAGTACCTTCCATAGCATCTTCACATCAACTTTTTTTCTATGCATCTTCACAGTTATGGACCTCCTTTAAGCCTAGCCATCCTACTCCCGATGGAGACTAGAAGCCTGCTGCCCAGCATCTATGACTGTCGACCAGGGCTGCCTAGAGTTTTCAATCACAGTGGCCATATTTCTTTTCCTCTGAGACTTAAAAATTTTAGAGACTCAATCGCCTCTTCCATCAAATGGCAACATCAACTTTTCTGAATAAGCAGTTAACTTCATGTTTGTCATTATTTGCTTTCTTAACCCTTCTCCCCTTTCCCATTTATCCATATCTGTTCAGGTCATGTTATAAAATCACCCAAAAAGAGGAGTCCCTGTTAAACTCTTCCTTCATGTTCCATCTTTTATGGCCTATGCAGTCTCCGCCCCCCATGTGGTGTTCCTTCGCACCTATCCCTGCCTTCTCATGCCTCCTGTGTTTCCCTCACTTCAGGCTTGCTCTGTGATTAGATAACACTAGTCACTTCTGGAATGGCCTCTCAGATGCCCCTAACAGCATGCTGTTGTCAGTCCAGATGTCCACAAACAAATGAACAATACTAGGGTTGTGACATATTCACGTTTCACAGCACTTTAGCACATGATTTTTATAATGTGGGTTTTCCCACCTGTAATGTGCAAATGAGAGACCCAGAGTGCCCCAAATGAGACAGGCTTGTTGGGGAGGTCACCGCATATGGACCATAACTTGGGACCTGCCAGTCCTGTCTTCAGTCCTACCATATGGCCACCTTCAGGTCCTGATTTCTTTTCTCAGAAGTGGTACACTGTGTAAGCAAAGTTTTCAGAAAGTCAAGATGTAGTATAAGCTGCAGCTAAAAAAAGTCTCAGTCCCATGTATGCAAAAAAATGAAGTTCAAAATGGTGGTCCACCAACCAGGAGCTGTTCTAAGAAGTTATATTAACACCATTGAATCATGTGCTATTATGCTTTTGAAGATAATTTATCACCGTGAGGACACGTTCACGATATAAAGTTTTTTTTTTCAATTTATTTATTTTCAGAAAAACATTATTCATTATTTTTTCACCACACCCAGTGCTCCATGCAAGCCGTGCCCTCTATAATACCCACCACCTGGTACCCCAACCTCCCACCCCCCTGCGACTTCAAATCCCTCAGATTGTTTTTCAGGACTCTGAAAAACGATATAAAGTTTTAAAAATGATGAGGGTACTTGGGTGGCTCAGTCAGTTAAGCATCTGCCTTCGGCTCAGGTTCATGATCTCAGGGTCCTGGAATCGAGCCCCTTGTCAGGCTCCCTGCTCAGTGGGGAGTCTTCTCCCTCTGCCCCAGCTCATGCTCTCTTTCTTAAACAAATAGAATAAACTTTTTAAAAAATGATATTAATCACAGAAGTCATATTAGTACTGAGCCTCACTGGATGCTCAGCCTTTTACCTGAATTCCTTTCGTAATGCTCACTGCAGAAGCCAGACATAAAACTGCCCCAAATGGGACATTTTTAGACTCATGTGAATTTTTCTGATTTTTGTATTTATCAGAAAACAAATTTTTTTCTCAAAAAGTTAAATATTATTTCAAGTCCAAACAAGATCAGGCATCTCATGCATATCTCGTCATAGCAATCTTGCAAGTATCCTTAAAAGGTCATCAATCACACCCTGTTATTATCACAAGTATAATATTACTAGAACACATATGCCTTACTAAAATGTGGGTTTCTATAAGCCAAGGAGGGAAAAGGCGGGGGGGGGGGCAAACCAAGAAACAGACTCTTAAGTATAGAGGACAAACTGATGGTGACCCAAGGGGAGGTGAGTGGGGGGAGGGGAGAGATAGGGAAGGGGATGAAGGAGCATACTTGTGATGAGCACTGGGTGATGTATGGGAACGTCAAATCACTATATTGTACACCTGAAACTAATATGACACTGTATGTTAATGCACTGAAATTTAAATAAAAACTTCAAAGAACTCTAAGTTCCTTGCAGGAAGAACCACTTTGGTGTTTTCACACAGTGTTGGGCACCATATGCATTCAGAATACATCCATAGCGACAAAAGATCTTCGGCTGTGATAGTAGGAAGAGCTGTGTTTTCTAAATCCCTGCAGTGAAGGTATAACTACACAGGTAGCAAGAAAAAAAAAAAAAAACTATTATAAAAAAAGGAATTTCGATTGTTTCTAGTGAGAAATATAAAGAAGTTTAAATAAGCCCAATATCCTTGTGCACTTATTACTCTTGTTAACAAGGTTGATATTAATTTATAAACGAAAAGGATACATATGCATGGCTTAAAAACTCAGAACAACCAAAGTAAAAAATGAGACAAAGAATCCCTTTCCACAAACTCCATCAGATCCTTAAATACAACTAATGTACCTAATTTCTTATGATTTTTTCCAGAAGACCAGAAGACTCATCAATGTGTTAGTTTATGTAGTACATGAGCATACCTTCATCTATATGTGTTTATATTTACATGTCATAGACATAAAATATATAAAACACATGTGCGTACATAAATGTGCATGTATACAATGGGTATAAATATATATTCCTAAGAATTCGTACCACATGCAGCATGGTACATTTGATTTTTTTCATTTAACATGTATCTATATATCTTGCTATCCAGTGAAGTACCTCATAATGTAACACTCTTATATTGTCAGATACTTTGTTGTCAAAATTATTTTTAAGAACAGTGTGCAAAAAACTATATATTTATGGCACATGTATATGAATTACATATGGGAGATATTTGTGTGTGTGTGTGTGTGTGTGTGTGTGTGTGTGTAGTACTTATTTTAAGTTTGGAAATGCATCAGTACATAGCTTTTTCAGAAAGCTTGGAGGAGGTGGCAGTCTGCCTGTACCCTCTCCAGCTCTGGGGAGAAACCAACCTTGGCATTGGTTTTGTCAGTAAGATAAAACATGATAACCTCTTGTTCTTTTGATGTGTAAGTTTTAAAATCATAAGTAAAACTAAGAAGCTGACTGTATTTATTGGCCATTTGTATTTCTCTGTAAACTGCCAGTTTTCTATTTTTCTATTTTTATTTTTATTAATATGTTTAATTTTTAATCAATTAAGTAAAGTAGACTTTTGTCAAATGATGAACACATGTATCCCCCACTTGGCTGGGTTTGATTTTTAGACTTCACAGAATTGTGGAATTTGTAATTGTTGTTGTTATCCAGAATATTTTTAGTCAAGTATATCTACCATTTTCTTATAGTATCTGAATTTTGTTTATTAGGAAGACCTACCCATTCTAGGACAATAAACAAATGTACTGATGTTTCCTCCTAAATGGTTTGATGCATCTGGATTTCCATTTTTCAAAAAAAAAAAAAAGAAATTATTTATATATACTTTGGTGTATAGAAAGGTAAGGTCAAGGATCCTGGTTTTGTTTGTTTATTTTTCTGTTTTTGTGTTTTCATACAATTAGCCCATCTCCCCCCTCTCACCCACTTCGTGCCCCTTCCCCCCCTGGATCGGTACCCCTGCCCTCAAAACTCTGTGTCCTCTCTCCTAAGAAATAGTGATTGAGGGCGCCTGGGTGGCTCAGTGGGTTAAGCCGCTGCCTTCGGCTCAGGTCATGATCTCAGGGTCCTGGGATCGAGGCCCGCATCGGGCTCTCTGCTCAGCAGGAAGCCTGCTTCTCTCTCTCTGCCTGCCTCTCCATCTACTTGTGATTTCTCTCTGTCAAATAAATAAATAAAATCTTAAAAAAAAAAAAAATTAAAAAAAAAAAAAAAAGAAAGAAATAGTGATTGAGGGGTGCCTGGGTAGCTCATTAAGCATTTGCCTTTGGCTCAGGTCGTGATCCTGGGGTCCTGGGATTGAACCCCATATTGGGCTCCCTGCTCAGCAGGAAGCCTGCTTCTCCCTCTCCCACTCTCCATTCTTGTGTTCCCTCTCACTCTCTCTCTCGCTCTCTCTGTCAAGTAAATAAATAAAAATCTTAAAAAGAAAGAAAGAAAAAGAAAGAAAGAAAGAAAGGAAGAAAGAAAGAAAGAAAGAGAAAGAAATAGAGTTTGAGGGCTGGGTTATTTGTAGTCTGAGAATTCAAGATAAGGTCTCCTGTAACCCTGGTAGCTAGACCTTGCCTCCTGTTACGTGTTCGAAGTCAAGGTTGGGCCCTCAGTCGTGTCTTTTACTCTAGCGGGAGAGACACAATGTGGGGCCTGAAGATTTATTCACATAAAATGTAGCACAGACTGTTCTCTTTCTTATTTGTTTTTCCCTCCCCATAAACCCAAGAGACAAAAAGACTTTGAGCTTCTTCCTTCGCAATGAAGACGGCTAGAAGAAACAGCACTTGGGGATCCCCAAATGCCTTTCTCCACTTCCACCCTCATCAGATCACAAAACCCCAGCAGGGTCTCTGGGCTCCAGCTTGGGAGGAAGATTTGGAACTTTCTACAATGTCTCCTGCCACTTCTACTTAATCATGTGGATTATTGGAAGCTTCTGGCCCCCAGTCCTTTCCACAGTTTGAGGGCTGCTGATGGAATTTTGTCATTGCATGTTTGTTTTCATTATTCTTATATAGTGATGCTGGAGGGTGGGAGTGGGAAGCATTGGAGATCTGGTTTTTCTCTTCTATCTCAAATAACAGGAAGTTCAAACTATTGTAATCATTTCTAAATCATCCACTGCCATGGGAAAATGGCTAAAATAAATAGCCCACAGCAATCGCTTCTGGAAAGAAAGTCGTGTCTCTTGAGAAAAGGTTAAAAACCAAGGAAAAGTTCAAAACAGAATTTCAATCAATGTTATTAATTGATTCATACTAATATAGGAGAATTATTTCTTATTCAAGTCTTCTTTGAAAGTAACAATTCTTATCAAATTCTTCAAAAGGCTCTTAAATTGGAAAAGATATAACATTAATCCTTTCTGTTCCTGCTTTTTATCACCATAGAATCTGGCAGAAACAACATTAAAAAATTATGAACCTAGAATACTAATAATATAACTATTGAATCAATGGATTTTTCTTCCCATGGCAATTCAACAGCTTTTCTCTGGGGATCAAGCACCTTACCTATAAAAGTAATACAGAAAATTAGTAATTCTGAGCACAGTTTAGATCATTGCTTTACTTACGGTTTTCAGGCTCAAGTCAGATTTTAAGTGTATGTGAACAGGCTTTAAACACATGTCAAAAAATTGTATTGCTGTAGGAATGATTTGACAACATTGATTATGCAAGCCTTAAATTTTCATAGCACAGATTCAAACAATCATCATCTATTCTTTCCTCATTTTTCAAAATCCTGATTTTTCTTCACATTTAGAACAGTTGCATTTTCACAACGCTGGTGTGATCAGGCTCTTTAAAAAATAATAAAAAAAAGAATAAAATAAAATAATAAAACAGATAAATGACTCTGAGTCCAACATTTGGGCTATGACTCTATATAGGCTTTCCACTTTTCATTCATACAGGGCCTACGGAAGATGCCCTCCAGGACAGATTTTCTCGTGTACCTCCAAAGATGAAAGACTCCTAAAAGGATGAAATTTGCCTCAAGCTTTCAAAATATGATATCCAAGTTCATTACTCGTGTGCCACTCCACTCAATTGAAGTCAAATCCACCAGCAGAATCACCGCCTGCGACCTTGTCTGCCATTTAGAAAATGACTTCCCAAACCACAGAGGGTTAATTTGGAGCACACCTCTCCACATGAAGGTCTGCTTTTATCTCTGAAGAGACCAAAGCAATATCTTGTCCAACACTGATATTTCCGTTTAAAAAAAAAAAAAAAAAAAAGTTTGCTGTTGTCATTGTCATTTCTTTTTTGTTTTGTTTTGTTTTAAACCTCCCCTAAAGGTCCCAAACTACAGCCCTGGGCCTGTGAGTTCCTCAGAAGCTACCAGATTGTGCAGTGTACTCTCCTGGAATGTCATATTAGAGCCCTGCCACAGTCTCATCCAATAAGTAATCTGGCATGAAGAAAAGTTAACTGAATTAGTAGCCAACTGGGACACTTGGTGACCTACTCTTTAGGAACTAAGTCCTCTGAACTTTTCCATTCTGCTTTGCCTTCATACTTTAATAGGGACTGAATCCCCATTAACAATTGAGCGGCGACAATAAGTGCCATCAGGAAAAGGAAATTCAATTTTCGTGGGGGATGACAGCCTTACCTTTTCGCGCTTAATTGGCCGTATTGTCTCCAAAAGTTAATTGGTTACTTAGTCCAGGTAGTTAGTAAAATGTTTAGCTGCGTCAAAAAGCTCAGGCTCCCACTGTTAATGGGGCATGAAATGGAATGTTTGATACTGCAAATAAAATCAGTGATATTCAAGGATGTTATGGTAGGTAATGCGTTGAAACTGCCATTTAATGGGTCCTGGAAGATTAGGGTAGTGTCAGCCGGAACCGCCCGGTCTCTTTTCTGACATTGTTAGTTGCCTCTTCATTTACTTAACGGCTGTCTGCACTGATTACATAGGCATAAAACTCCCTACAAAAAAACAACAGAGACACGCTCTATTAGCAGTCCAATTAGAACTATTTGCATATTACAGTTCATTTCTGCTTAAGTGAATCCCTAATACAACTTTAGGAAAAAAAAAATTCTATTGTGTCATTTGAAAGAAAGAGAAAAGAAAAGACTTAAAGGTGATCTTTCTCTTTCTTTCTTTCTCTCGCTTCAATTTTTATCCTCTTCTCCCCCACCCCCAAGCCCTTTCTCTCTTCCTCTCTCTCCTCCACCTCAGATATGTTATTATCGACTCTGGGGAAAAAAGGAGAAAAGGCAAACTCTAAAACTTGAGATAACGCACTGGGTGTTTGTGATGATGAGGGCGTCGTTGTGATGGTTCAGTCCCGCAGAAGTCCGGAACGATGCCGTGTTCTGTCCTGCTTCCTTCAGTGAAGGTATAGACTTCTGCGAGGTGCTACTAGTTTGTGTTAGATCAGCTATTGCTTTGAATTTTCAAGCACAGCAGTTAACAATGTCCCTGGTGAGTCAGAGCCCTTTACGTGGTGCCCGTGTCACACACTTAAGGAGAGTGGAAATGGGGCTCTGGTGTCTGCCTCTGTGCAGACTAAGGGTTCCCACCACAGATATCTAGTGGATGTACCACCCCCATGCAATATTTTTTTTTTTTTAAGGATTTTATTTATTTATTTGACAGAGATCACAAGCAGGCAGAGAGGCAGGCAGAGGGGGCGGGGAAGCAGGCTCCCTGCTGAGCAGAGAGCCCGATGCGGGACTCCATCCCAGGACCCTGAGATCATGACCTGAGTTGGAGGCAGAGGCTTTAACCCACTGAGCCACCCAGGCGCCCCCACCCCACATAATATTAACACATACGAAATCAACTCATTTACATACAGATGCAGGTAGTGGTGAGTCTGGTTAGAGCAACACCAGAGATCTTACCTTGTCAGACACTTCTCTGATTTTCTAAAACCTAGTCCTTAGAAATACCATCTCTGGAACGGCTCTTTATAAAGGCATTAGATATATTTTATTTATACTGTTATTAATATTAATAATGATGATCATATGGAAATCAGAGCGCCTTTTAGTGAAGTTGGGAAGGAGACTTTCACTAGCATAGGCTGTGATAAATACTAATGAATTAAAAACAATGTGCTGTCTTCGACCGCTGCTTTAAGAGGGCATGGAGGGTTTTGAGATGGCAAAGGCAGTTTGCAGTGGGTGTAGATGGACCACAGGCCGTTTCCACATCTCTTTGAGCCCTGGGAATTAACAGGAGACTAGGAGATGGTGGAGATAATGCTCAGGTGGCCAAGGAGGCTGTTCATTGGAAAAGAGATACAGGATCACTGCAGGGATGTCTGTGAGGTCCTGTTGTTGGGAGGAGGGGGGCAATGACCGGGGAGGGGGAGTGACCAAGAGGCCCAGCGTGGGAAGGTCTCTTAGGTAGCGAGAGGATGAAGATGACGTGTTAGGAAGTTTCAAAGCACTGTCAGGACCACCCATCTGTCACTGGGGCTGATCCCCACCCCTAGCTTTTCAACCTAGTGCTGAACATTTTATCTGGGATGATTAAACCCCTCCTTCAAGTATGTAAATGCATGAAAGTGGGGGGGCGGAATGCAAACCATCCTCAGAGCATCTGGTCTGGACAGCGCAGGAGTGGAGCCTGGGGGCAAGAGGGTGTATTTATGTCAGGGATCACCACGACAGTGAATCTGGTGAGACTGACAAGCGTCCTTGTGCACAGATCCCTGGGTCCTAGCCCTGGCTCAAGATCATGTCTTTAGATTTCCTCAGAACAGAGACTAGTGAGAGTCTCCGCATGGGACCGTGGATCAGCCCTCTCCTCCTGGACGGATTCTGGGGCAATGTCTGTGAATGGGGATAAATTGCAGCCATTGGGTTTGTACCCTGTGCACAGTTACCTAGAAAAGCCCAGGGACAGATCTGCCATTTCCATGCCTTCGTACACTCCATCGGGGTGTTTCCAAAGCTCCTGTCACCGGGTTCCCTTTCTACCTGCAACCCTAATTCCTCCGATCAGCCCACCCACCTCCACAACGACCCAGATTTGTCAACAGACGGAGGAGTTCAGGAGTTGAGCACCACAAAGAGGAGAGCAGAGAAGGAGATACACAGGTGACCAAAAAAAAAAAAAAACAACAAAAAAACCAAAAACCCAAACAAACAAAAACAAACAAACAAACAAACAACCAGAAACACCAGCAATTCCTAAGTGGCCCTCACTCCCTTTCCAGGTCTCATCCATTATTGTAAGTGTAACACGTACGCAGAGGTACAAAAATGCGCAGGGCGAGGACAGGTGCCCGCAATCCCGGCCCCGTGCCACCCCAGAGCCTTGCAAACAAACCCAAGCGAAAAAAGCCAAACGGAGGCGAAGGTAAAATGCTCGGTCTGTCATTTTCAATTCTTCTCGCCCCACGAGCGGAGCCGCAGTGTGAAATGTGTTGGCTCTGCCTGCCGTGGGTATTGTCGCGCTGCCCCGTTGGGTCCCGCGCGCGCGCTGCAGCTTGTCACCCGCGCTCATTAACACCGGCCCCGGAGGAGCCCCGTGGGCGGCCGAGGCTGCCAGGCCAGCCCTGTGCCTCGGCGCGGTGGCCCTGCCAGTGGGGGCGAGACGGTGCCAGGGGTGGTGAGTGAGACAGCGCGGAGACACGCACTTTTGCCCCTGAAAGCAGTGTTTGCACCCTGCCAGGAAAACAGCTCTCTGGAAAAGCCCTGCCTGCTAGTAAAATGGACTAAATCAGTAAACAGTGATTAAGGCTCTTGCTCGGCTGACTGTTGTCACCACCTCAGACACATGGCTTCTCCTCCCTCCACACACACACGCACGCCCGCACGCATGCATACACATATATGCAAAAAAAAAAAAAAAATCAAAACCAAACCAAACCAAAACAACAACAACAAAAACTAGTTCAGTAGAGCCACACAGTTGAGATCCAGAAGCAGCCGGGTGAGAAGAAACCTATGGTTCATGTTCCTTAAAGGTGAGATGTTCTCTTTTCCTGAAAAATAAAATGAATATTTTAGGATAGTCATTTCGCCTACTTTTTTTTTTTTTTAAACTTATGATGAGAATTGGCTTTCTAAATAAAATATCTAGCGATGAATGTAAGCGGTGGTTGTCCAGCCCCGGAATATGCGTAGTGTAATCCCAATCCCTTGAATACAAGGGATAAATCAGAAGCAACATACCAAACCTTGATGTGTGCTGTTTAGTAGAAACCTGTCATTTCATTGAATTGCTTTCTTAAGTCAGGAGAATAAACACCACGTGCACCAGAGTCCAATCCAGCCATCCATTTACCGATAAGTACTCTATATATGCATGTATACATGTCCTGCATTTTAATCTTCTTTATAACACTATAATGAAACTAAATGAAAATATACCTGGTTTTCATCCCCCAAAATGTCCTTACATGAAGCATACTCATTGTACCTGTGCTTTGAACCAAATAGAGAGGGATGACTAGAACTCTAGAAAACAGGGGTATAAATCAAAAAGACTCTGACAAGTTGGAGAAATGGTCAGAAACAAGCAGAATGAGGTCTTCTGAGTGCAGGGTCACACATCAGAGAAGACAAAAAAACAATGAACTCCACAAATGTGGAATCCAGGGCTCATAGTCACTGACAGGCTGACCATGAATCAGAAATGAGAAGCTGTGTGGGATCGGGGACTCAGGAGAAGTTATAGCCCCTGTCAGGCTCTTGGAGAAGGACTATACCTAGCCCTAGACAACCCAACTGCAGTATAACCTTGACCTTGGTTCAGAATGGGATGTTGCAAGGAAGATGTCCTTAGGAAGAGTCAAGGAAGTAGGGCTTTTCAATTAAAAAAAATTTTTTTTTGAAAAAAAGGTGAAATATTTAATGTCTTCACATATGTAGATGAGAGTCCTCAGGGGAAGTTAGTAAATATTTGCATAGATTCTTCCCAGCTGTCTCTAAAAATAGTGGTTTATGAAAAACAACTCAAGTTATTGGTGAAGGAACTGTCAAACTCAGGGGTGCACGGCATCTTCATTTGTGGTCCCTACAGTGATCCTAACACTGCACACAGAAGGTTCTAAGGGATGGAAACCATGCAGAGTGTGAGGAAGAGGACATAAAGTGGTGAGAAAGAAAGCCCAGATGTAGAAGAAAAGAAAGGGAACTTGAGTGCCCTTGGGAACACACAAAAATATCACACTCCGCAGGTGATGTGCCCAGTGGTGGTATGAATGAATACAGGGGAAGGGTTTTCCGTTTTGTTGTTTTGTTTTTTAAGATTTTATTTATTTGCGCGCGCTAGAGAGAGAGAGAAAGAGAGAGAGGAGGAGGAGGAGGGGCAGAGGGGGAGGGAGAGAGTCTCATGCAGATGCCTGCTGAGCGTGGAGCCTACCGTAGGGTTTGATCTCACAAACCTGAGATTGGGATCTGAGCCGAAATCAACAATGAGGCGCTTAACTGACTGAGCCACCCAGGCATCCTAGGATACAGGGATCATAATTTCTTTAACTGATCCAGAATTGTTAGTGTCATGCAATAATTACAGTAAGAATGTCAAGAAGAAGAAAAAATTGGGAGGAGAAGAAAAAGTAGAAGAAGAAAACAGAGGAGGAGGAGGAGGGGAAATGTTCACAGAAATATTAAAACTGTGTTGATCATTAACAATCATTTGTGTCTCCAGTTTGGTTTTGAGGAAACTGAGCCCTAGAAAATGCTTTAAGTAACTCACTAACCTACTTTCCCTAGGGATCGCTGACTAGCGTTTATTGAATCGTGTCTCTGTTAACAACAAATGTATTAGGAAAATGCTATAAACCTAGGCCAATCCCTAAACTAAAATAAGGCTTATCATTTCTCAGTCTAACTTGTGTTTGTGTCTATGTTGGGAACAGTGGTTAGAGCATCAGTAATTACTGAAGCATTTTAAGATGGTTAGGCCACTTCATGGCTGAAGCCGGCCTTCATTTTGAGCCTTTGTGTGAGTGTATACATGTGCAGGATGGGCTCTTTAGTTTTCAGAGCCCAATGAAAATACAGGAGAGGCCAAGGACCCAGCAGTTCCCCACCCAGGCGAGTGGCCACCTAACACACGAAGAACAGCTTCCTACCTTCACCCACATTCTTTTTTTCTTTTAAAGATTTATTTATTTATTTGAGAGAGAGAGAGAGAGAGAGAGAGCGAGCATGAGTCAGGGGAGGGACAGACAGAGAGGGAGAAAGAGAATCCTTAAGCAGATGCCCACTCAGGGCTCAAACTCGCAACCCTGAGATCGTGAACTGAGACAAAACCAAGAGTTGGGCGCTTAACCGACTGAGCCAACTGGTACCCCCAATTCATTCGCTTTCTAGTACACTTTAACCTCTGTGCTTGGATGTGTTCCGTTACCTGGAGCGACCCCTGCCCATGTGCCTGGTGAATGCACCCTAAAGCTAACGACACAGCTTCTAAACTGCATGGGGCAGGCACCCTCCCCAAACCTGTGCTCCGGCCGCAGGGGAGGCTGAGGGCTGTGGTAGGACAAGGGACCTGCTCTGGTCATAATTTGTGAAGCTGGTGGTATGTGTGAGTGTGTATATGTATCTGTGTGTGTGTGTGTGAGAGAGAGAGAGAGAGACAGAGATGATACAATAACTTAACAATATATTTTGATATTTATATAAAATAAGTATTGCAGTATCATCCCAAGTAAATACTACCCTGGAAATTAGCTCCCTGAAGGCTATGAGACTATGAACTGTTTCTGACACTCAAAATGGTTCACTGACTACCTCTTTTCAACATTTGGGGGCCAGTTTATAGTCTCATTAATAAAAGTCATTGTTCTCCTTTACATAGAACAATAGTATTTTATATACATATGTGTGTTTATATATATATAAATATATATAAATACATACACAAATATATGTGCATTTAGTAAAATAAGTAGCTTATATTGATTCTGAGGTTTAATTCCCAAAATAACTACTTTCCTAGGAAGTGACTTCTTCATTGATCTCTCTCTCTTTTTTTTTTTTTTTAGTCTCAGTATTTATAGACAAACCCACTACATCACTATTACATACAATGTGCCCCGCTGAGATTGTATTTTTGAGAAGTTGGCAAATAAGATTGAAAATATCATAAGGGGATAACACAATGGCATAAAATAGCCTCAAACACCTCCGATTCCCATTTGATTTTGTCTTTACTCAGAGATCATCACCGAGGTAATTCATTGTGTATTAGCTTTTGAAAACATTCGCAGAATCGTTTGGTTTTTGGGAAGTTCACTGGAGGTCTAGAATGCCATCGCAAATTTAGTGACGCTCTTTTTGCAAAGAGTTTACGTCAATACTGATTACAATCAGGCAGGAAAATGTCATCCTACAGGTGGTCAAGGGAAGTGAATTGAGGCATCTCTTGCCTTCTTGCAAACCTTCCTCCTAGCTCACAGTTGTAGGTAAGATTGGGGTGGGGGTCACAGGTGGTCTTTCAACTCTGACGTATAATCACCAATCCAAGTAAAAGCAGGATGTTTGCTCTGAAAATAAAGCTTCCAAATTAGTCTCCTTCCAAGGATGGCTACCTCAATTCCCTCATATAAACATTACCACTTGCCACTTGCTCTTCGACTCTGTCAACAACTGCTGGTATTAAAAAAGTCAAAGTTGGGGGCGCCTGGGTGGCTCAGTGGGTTAAAGCCTCTACCTTTGGCTCAGGTCATGATCCCAGGGTCCTAGGATCGAGCCCCAGATTGGGCTCTCTGCCCAGCAGTGAGCCTGCTTCCTCCTCTCTCTCTGCCTGCCTCTCTGCCTACTTGTGATCTCTCTCTGTCAAATAAATAAATAAAATCTTAAAAAAAAAAAAAAAGTCAAAGTTGCCGATACAGAATTGGAAAGGACGTCGGGCCACTTACAAGTCTTTCTGAGAGGTATCCCGACCATCCCATTAGTATCAGGCATCAATCAGGAGAACCAAATGTGATGATCCCTTCACTAACCCCAAATTTACCCTAAAAATCAATCTTACACACCAGCCATGGGGATGGCCATTTTATATCAGCCTATCTGTCCCCCTGAATGAATCCAATATAAATTCCTCCTTTATATTAAGGCAGCATCTTTAAAAGACACTGGACAACTGTCAATATTATTAAGAGACAGCATAGTTAAAACAACAACAACAGCAACAACAAAAACAAACAAACAAACAAAAAACCAAACCAAAACAAAACAAAACAAAAATCCAAGACCAAAGCAAAAGAGAGAAAGAGAGAGAAACAGCTTAGTTTCATGGAAAGAGCTTGGACGTTGAAAAGATTAAATGCTGATTCTAATCCCATTCGCTGTGTGAACTTAGAGCGGTAGCTTGATTTCTCTGATCCTCGGAATTTTTAACCAAAAAGAGAACTGATAGAGACAGATGGGACAGCTATAGAGTGATTTATAAATATAAATCAAAATGGAAAAGAAAAATCAGCTTACTTTCCAATTTTTCTGACACTAACTTCATCTGCATGCCTCAGTTACCCCACTCTACAGATTGTCATATAGGTGCTCACAGTCCTGGCACTGGCGAAGTGGAGTGCTGTTTGCACACGCAATGAATCAGCTCTATTAAGAAAAGGTAATCAGAAATGATTTTATTTCCTCTATGCCCCTCTGTTAATAAGAAGACCTAAATCTTGGGAGAAAGCACTGGTGAAAGAGAGCCCCATGGGTGTGGTTGGGACCCTTCATCAGAGTAACAGTTTGGAATGAAAGAAGAGAGTCTTAGAGCAAAATGCAAATCAAATACATGCATATGCCCCCATATATTCACATACTATCTTCATCATTGATTAACCAGCCACATGACCTTTTCAGTAAGAGAAATAATTGGCAGTTTTAACAAACGAAAAATTGATCCCATTACTCAGGATAGAATTTTCCACCTTTTTCAAAAGAGATGCTTATTAAAGAGGTCAGTTCCTCTTTTTTTTTTTTTTTTTCTTTTCCCAGGGTCATGCATATGTAAGGAAGCTTGGCTATTATGTGCCATCTATGAGAAGGACGGGTGAGCCATAAACACAAACATTCAGACACGGCCAGGTCTCCGGCGTTTCTGTTCGCCAATTACAGTAATGCTGATGACATATCTAGTTTAATGCACATGGCATTAAAGTAGTCCCCCTTTTCTAGGAAAATCTAATTACAACAAACCCAAGCACTCAATCAAACCTGTTATTCTGTGGCTAAACAGCCTGGCGTTAATGCAATTTGAGGAGATCCAGGCCGTGACTGGAAACGTCATGTATTAACAATAGCTAATGGGGGCTCCCGTAGGTAAATGAATATGCTAACAAGCAAGATCACTGCTAAATCTAATATCTTTAAGCTGTTTAATTCCAAACAGTCCCTTAATAAATCAATTGACCGGGAGAGCTGATGCCCCTATCAATTATTCAAGAGAGCAAATAAATATTTCAGATGATTTGATAGGAAGGCTAGTGCTGGTCTTATAGAAAGCTTTGCATTTCATTAGCCTCTTGCTAAAAGTTTTATAATGAGCGGAACACAGGTGGCATCCCCACTGCAGAAATGGGAATGAGAGAAATAAGAGATTGGAGACGAAGACTCCCTTCATCTCCGTGTTATTCCATTATCCATACTTTTCTTTTGTAATGCGAAAATTGGAGTCAAGTCCCCCAAAGAATTATCATTCTCTGCAATCACAAAGGAAATTAAAATGATCAAAAGTATGTCATATTGCAAGGGTCTTAATTGTAATTCCTATTGGAAATGCAATTATCAGATACCAATATCGTGGATATAATTTATGCAGTTCCACATCCAAATAGCCCTTCACCAAATATTTAATATTATCAATTCCATTTTCCAGAAGAAGAAACTGAGTTCCCCTACTCATTTATAAAGTGCTGACTAGGTCACCTGTGTTTGAAAGCAGCTGCTTTTTCTTTTTCTTTTTTTTCCCAGTGTTAGAGATCATTATTCATACTGAAAGCATACATTTCTGTTTAACATGATATCTGTCTTATGAATAATATTTAATTCAGGCTTCTGGTTCTTTGTACCAGAAAGGAAGGAAAGAAAGGAAGAAAGAAAAAAAGAAAGGAAGGAAGAAAGAAGAAAAGAAGGGAGGGAAGGAGGGTGGACAGAAGGAGGGAGAAAAGGAAGGAAAGAAGGAAGGAAAGGGTATTAAAGAGATTGACAACATTTTTTTAAAAGATTTATTTTGAAAGAGAGAGAGTACATGTGAATGGGGGGCAGGGAGGGTTGCAGAGGGAGAGGGAATAAGAGAAGCAGGCTCCCCACTGTGTGCATGGAGCCCGAGGTGGGTCTCTATCTCATGATCCTAGGTTATGATCTGAGCTGAAATCAAGAAGGGGAGGCTTAACTGATAGAGCAACCCAGACACCCCAACTGACATCATTTTCCTTAGTGTGTGTGTAAATGGTTAGATGCTTAAAATGAACCTGGTCGAGAAAAATGGGAGGAAGCAAATGGAATAAAGCAAGGTCCTTACTCCTGAGAGAACGGAGAGGAAGAGAGTCATCCTATTTCTTTTTGTGTTACTCTGTGGGTGTGGTGACCCATATCCTCCTGGAAATGCTTGAAAATTGCTGGTGTCTTAAAGAAGTGTTTCCAAACTATGTGTGAAAGCAGAGGATTTGTCTTTTTTTTTTTTTCCCTAAGCTTTGAAACTGATCAAACAACAACTTGATCAAATTCTCCAGTTGTGGGTCTTGAAACTAAAGTAGCGTGCCCTGTCCTCTCAGCGTTTTACAGTTTACAAATGCAAAATCCCTGTTAAATTACTGTAAGCATTATTGCTATGAGAAGTACTGTAAAAGAGAAGAAGAATTTAGATTATTTGAAGAATAAAACTTAATTGTCAGAAGGGTTGAATATAGAAAGAGTTGATGACTATCGCTCTAAATGGAAAGATCCATATAAAAGTCACTGCATGAGGATTTTCTGCACAGGCAGTTATACACTACAAAATACTCAATGAGCTATGAAAGAGACATCTCAGCTACAGAAAATCATAATTTAAATGTTAGGTTTGTTCATTTTCAGCTTCATGAATCAATAGGGTAAATCCTTGGTATTATTCTGTAAGTAAAATCTGGTCATGTTTAAAATCAGATTTTGGTTCTTCCACTTACCAGAAATATCCTTCCAGGAGAGCCATTTAATTGTGTTTTTTGTTTGTTTTGTTTTGTTTAATATTCTAAATCTCACAGGAATATTGAAGGATTTGAAGGAGTTGGTAGACTCAACATATGAGGCAATGTTCCCATGTTGTCCTATCCCAAATACCTAGTTATTACAAAAAATAATAAAAAAAAATTAACTTCATCTACAAAAACAAGGAAAGCCATATTGCATTAGAAATTAAAAAGAAATCCCAGAGAAGAAAGGCATATGCAATAAGACCTAAGAAAGAGATGAGAACAAAAAAATCTATGGAGAAAGAACTGCTACAGCAGGTGGAATTCTGTCCTGGGGAAATGCCAAAGAGAGGTGGGAGAATGCGCACCCCATGGAGTGATACCGTGGTCACCACATCAGGCTGATTCAGGACGCCAAGCTCACCCCAGCTCTCAACTTGCTGAAGGCATCTCCGGAGAAAGAGGATGGTGACACCCATATGGAAACAGACATCTCCATATACCGAAGACTAAGGACTAGTGCTTCCTCCTCATGGGGCAACTCATGTTGAGCACTGCGCCATCGCTGGAGGAGGGCCTCTGTAATTACATATGTCAATCGTGCCCATGCCCAAGAAACACACACAACTGAGCAATAACAAGAAGGACACGTACCTCCACAAATTATAGTCGGGGAAGCCAAGAGTGTTAATAAAATGAACAGACCAATATATTAAAATCAACACCATTAAAATTATTTTTCTATTATTTTATTTATTTATTTGATAAACAGAAATCACAAGTAAGCAGAGAGGCAGGCAGAGAGGGAGGGGGGAAGCAGGAGCCCTGCTGAGCAGAGAGCCCAATGTGGGGCTCGATCCCAGGACCCTGAGATCATGACCTGAGCCAAAGGCAGAGGCTTAACCCACTGAGCTACCCAGGCACCCCTAAAAATTATTATAATTAACACTACTAATAATGGTGATATAATTTTGATCCAGTGAGCAAATAGCACACTAAGTGTAACTAAGGAACATATTTAGTGATCTGGAAAAGTGTCTAATATTTATATAGGTCCCTGTAAGACTATTCAGCTAGAAATTGATCTTACACTAACACTTGCAAAAGACTAGCTTGAGATGAAATACGTCAGCAGTGGTTGAAGTGAAGCCACAGACAAGCCTCTTGTCCCTCTTCTGGAATCCCCATGTTTTATTCTCAGATGAAACTCAATCATCAGACTACAATTACCAGGCCAGAAATATCTTAACTTCGGAGCAACGCCTTCTCTGCACTGAGATTTAGAATTATGCTCTCAGCTTTCATTGAAGGATAATATAGGAAATGTCCTTTGGAAGAATGCTCTGTGCATTTGGAAGATCAGAACTGAAGATATTGCTTGCCACAGTATCTAATGTCCCTTAGATGAAGATTTATATGGCACTTTTTGTGCCATATAAAAAAAAAATTGTCCCTAGGTGATTTCTTTTATAAAGTGATAAGAAATCTATATTTCAATATGTATCCCTTTTGCTCCGTCTACCAGGAAGCCCCTTGCTAAATTTATCAATGAACTAAATGATTACAGATATATAAACATATATTTTGGGTTCTTCATCTTTAAACCTGTTTTATTTTTAAAATCTAACTCCATGTAATTAAAACAAAAATAATGCTTGATATTTTAAGTTGCCTAAAATGTTGTTGAAGTATATGAAAATATATAACAAATAAATAGGAAGTCATGAATTGAGTAGAGTGCCATAATTCATCCAAAAGAGTGACCTCTGAGTTCTGTCTTATTAGAATCAAGATAACACATCCATAACCTCAATAACTCTCAACACTGTTCAAAACTTACGCACACTGCACAACTCTTGCAGACTTTTCCCTTTATATTCTAGCATCCGTACCATCCACCTTCTTTCTCACCTGCAACAGAGGACTTCCCATCCTCTTCAGAAGGAAAAGCTTTAGCGAGAAATTCTTTTCCTCACTACCAATTATGTAAACTTGTTGATATCTTCCATTCCTCTTTTGTTTAAGAATTGAGTTTGAAGGAAATGAATTTGGAGGAGGTTGTGGAATTTAGATGGAAATTTTAGTATGTTATATTTTCCAGCAGAGATCTGTAAGGGAATTGAGGTCTTGAACAACATTATAAACCAGCTAGACTTAATAGATACATATAGATACATTCTGTGATAATATTCTTCACTCATGAAAGCAGAATACATGTTTTTCTCAAGGGCACATGGAACATTTTACAGTATCTACCATATGTTAGACCACAAAATAGGTCTCAATAAATTTTAAAAGATTGGCATTATAAACAAAGTATCTTTTTTAATCACAGTGCAATGAAACTAAAAGTTAATAGCAAAAGCAAAACTGGACAATTTGGAAATACATGATAAGAGGAAGAAATATTTCTCAATGATAGCAAAAGAGAAGAGGGAAAAATAGGGATGGAAAATGTAGGTGGGTTTACATAATTGGCAGCTGGGAAAGGAGAATCTTGATTTAAGGCAGGGCATAACATTCTTCAACTATTATTGTAAAACTGCCCATTTCTTTCTTCAATTCTGTCAATGTTTGCTTCACAGTTTTGCTTCATTGATTGGTGCATATAAGCTTATAATTGACATATCCTCATGAGGACTTGACCCTTTTATCAGTATATAATTTTCTTTTTTGTCTCTTAGTATAATTTTTGGTCTAAAGTTTATTTTGTCTTATATTAATATAGCCACCCCCACTCTATTTTGTTAGTATTTCCACGGAATTTCTTTTTCCATCTTTTTTACTCCCATCCTCATTGTGTCTTTAGATCTAAGTGAACCTCTTGTAGACCACACGAAGTTGGATCTTGTTTTGTATTCTAAACTGTTTTGGCAATCCTTTGGATTGGAAAATTTAATCCATTTATGTTTTAAGTAATTACTGATAAGGAAGGACTTAGTTCTGCCTTTCTACTATTTGTTTTCTACTGCTTCGTTGTGCTGTGTTTAGTTCATCTTTTTTATATTTTATAGACATTTTCTCTGTGGTTAGCATGAGAATTACATATAACATTCTAAAGTTGTAGCACACTACTTTTTTTTTTTCTTTCTTTTAAAGATTTTATTTATTTATCGGTGGGGGGGGAGAGAGTGAGCACAGGCAGACAGAATGGCAGGCAGAGGCAGAGGGAGAAGCAGGCTCCCTACAGAGCAAGGAGCCTGATGTGGGACTCGATCCCAGGACGCTGGGATCATGACCTGAGCCGAAGGCAGCTGCTTAACCAACTGAGCCACCCAGGAATCCCTGTAGCACACTACTTTTAACTGATACCAACTTAACTTCCATTGTAAACAAAAATTCTACTATTGTACAGCTCCATGCTCTCCTCTTTATGTTACTGTTACAAGCATTACATCTAGCCAAAAACATGTGTTGATATTTTATGTATTTATCTTTTAAGTCCTATTGTAAGTAAAAAGTGGAGTTACAAACCAATGTTACAATAATACTGGCTTTTATATTTGCCTATGTAGTTACCTTTAGCAGAAATATTTATATCTTCATGCAACTTTGATTTACTGTCTAGTCTAAAGGAGTTCTTTTAGAATTTCTTATAGGACAGAACTAATGGAGGTAAACACCCTTAGCTTCCATTTTTCGTAAAATATCTTAATTCCCTCCACATTTTTCTAGGACTGTTTGGCTGGATATAGTATGTGATGAATGACTTTTCTCTTGCTTCTTTCAAGAGCCCTTGTTTCTTGACAGTTTTATTATAATGTGTCTCTCTTTAGGTCTATTGAGTTTATCCTGTTTGGAGTTCATTAAGTTTATTGAATTTGTAGACTCACACATTTCATCAAGTTTGGTAAGTTTTCAGGCATTATTTCTTCAAATCTTTCTGTCCCTACATTTCTCTTTTCTCTTTGTAGGACTCCAGTAGTGCATGTGTTGGTATGCTTGATAGTGTTTCAGAAGTCTCTAAGATTCTGTCCACTTTTCTTTATTCTTTCTCTTTCTGATCTTCACACTCCATAATTTCAGTTGTTCTGTCTTCAAGTTTAATGATTCTTTCTTCTAATAGCTCAAAGCCGCTCTCCAGTTAATTTTTCATTTTAATCATACTTTTCAGCTTTAGAATTTCTTTTTTTTTCCAATTTATTTATTTTCAGAAAAACAGTATTCATTATTTTTTCACCACACCCAGTGCTCCATGCAAGCCGTGCCCTCTATAATACCCACCACCTGGTACCCCAACCTCCCACCCCTCCACCACTTCAAACACCTCAGATTGTTTTTCAGAGTCCATAGTCTCTCATGGTTCACCACCCCTTCCAATTTACCCAAAAGCACATACCCTCCCCAATGTCCATAACCCTACCCCCCTTCTCCCAACCCCCCTCCCCCCAGCAACCCACAGTTTGTTTTGTGAGATTAAGAGTCACTTATGGTTTGTCTCCCTCCCTATCCCATCTTGTTTCATGGATTCTTCTCCTACCCACTTAAGCCCCCATGTTGCATCACCACTTCCTCATATCAGCGAGATCATATGATAGTTCTCTTTCTCCGCTTGACTTATTTCGCTAAGCATGATACGCTCTAGTTCCATCCATGTTGTCGCAAATGGCAAGATTTCGTTTCTTTTGATGGCTGCATAGTATTCCATTGTGTATATATACCACATCTTCTTGATCCATTCATCTGTTGATGGACATCTAGGTTCTTTCCATAGTTTGGCTACTGTGGACATTGCTGCTATAAACATTCGGGTGCACGTGCCCCTTTGGATCACTACGTTTCTATCTTTAGGGTAAATACCCAGTAGTGCAATTGCTGGGTCATAGGGCAGTTCTATTTTCAACATTTTGAGGAACCTCCATGCTGTTTTCCAGAGTGGTTGCACCAGCTTGCATTCCCACCAACAGTGTAGGAGGGTTCCCCTTTCTCCGCATCCTCGCCAGCATCTGTCATTTCCTGACTTGTTGATTTTAGCCATTCTGACTGGTGTGAGGTGATATCTCATTGTAGTTTTGATTTGTATTTCCCTGATGCCGAGTGATATGGAGCACTTTTTCATGTGTCTGTTGGCCATCTGGATGTCTTCTTTGCAGAAACGTCTGTTCATGTCCTCCGCCCATTTCTTGATTGGATTATTTGTTCTTTGGGTGTTGAGTTTGCTAAGTTCTTTATAGATTTTGGACACTAGTCCTTTATCTGATATGTCATTTGCAAATATCTTCTCCCATTCTGTCAGTTGTCTTTTGATTTTGTTCACTGTTTCCTTTGCTGTGCAAAAGCTTTTGATCTTGATGAAATCCCAACAGTTCATTTTTGCCTTTGCTTCCCTTGCCTTTGGCGATGTTCCTAGGAAGATGTTGCTGCGGCTGAGGTCGAAGAGGTTGCTGCCTGTGTTCTCCTCAAGGATTTTGATGGATTCCTTTCTCACATCGAGGTCCTTAATCCATTTTGAGTTTATTTTTGTGTGTGGTGTAAGGAAATGGTCCAATTTCATTTTTCTGCACGTGGCTGTCCAATTTTCCCAACACCATTTATTAAAGAGGCTGTCTTTTTTCCATTGGACATTCTTTCCTACTTTGTCAAAGATTAGTTGACCATAGAGTTGAGGGTCTATTTCTGGGCTCTCTATTCTGTTCCATTGATCTATGTGTCTGTTTTTGTGCCAGTACCATGCTGTCTTGATGATGAGCTTGAAAAGACCTCGAATAGCCAAAGGGATATTGAAAAAGAAAGCCAAAGTTGGTGGCATCGCAATTCCGGACTTCAAGCTCTAGAATTTCTTTTTGATTCTTTTTTTTTGCTTTTTTCCATTTTATTTTATTTATTTTCAGTGTTCCAGCATTCATTGTTTACATATAACGCTCAGTGCTCCATGTAATCCAAGCCCTCCATAATACCCATCACCAGGCTCACCCAACCCCCACCTCCTTCCCCTCTGAAACCCTCAGTTTGTTTCTCAGAGTCCACAGTCTCTCGTGGTTTGTCTCCCCCTCTGATTTCCTCCATCTCCCTTTTCCTCTCCATCTACCAATGTTTGATTCTTTTGTATAATTTCTAATTATTGGTATTCTCATTTAGTTTATGCATTGCTCTCTTCATTTCCTTTAGTTACTGTCTGTTTCTCTTTAACTATTTTAGCATATTTTCTTTTTAAAAATTATTTATTTATTTATTTATTTGAGAGAAGAGTGAGCAAGAGAGAGCAAGCATGAGCAGGGCAGGGGCAGAGGGAGAGAAGCAGGCTCCCTGCTGAACAGAGGGTCTGATATGGGGCTCGATCCTGAGACTCTGGGATCATGACCTGAGCTGAAAGCAGGTGTTTAACAAACTAAGTCACCCAGGTGCCCCTATTTGTGCATATTTAAGATAGTTTTTTAAAAGTCTTTGTCTAGCAACTCATTGTCAGACTTCTTGGGGGATAATTTCTGTTTATTAATTTTGTTCTTTTGTATGAATTATGTTTTCTTGTTTCTTTGTATATCTTGTGATTTTGTTGTTGAAGGTTGGTCATTTGACTATTGCAATGTGGTAACTCTGGATATCAGATTCTCTCTCTTCCCCAGAGTTTGAGTCCTCTCTCTCTCTCTCTCACACACACACACACTCTTTTTTTTTTTTTTAAGAATTTATTTATTTATTTGACAGACAGAGATCACAAGTAGGCAGAGAGGCAGGCAGAGAGAGAGAGAGAAGAAAGCAGGCTCCCCACGGAGCAGAGAGCCTGATGTGGGGCTTGATCCCAGGACCCTGGGATCATGACCCAAGCTGAAGGCAGAGGCTTTAACCCACTGAGCCACCCAGGCGCCCTTCACACAAGTACACTCTTGATTGTTGAAGGCTGTAGTAGTCAACTTGTTTGAGACTTTTCCAAATTTCTTTACAAAGACTATTTCTTATCATGTATGAACACTAAAGTTTCTCTTTCTTTGGCTTATGATCAGCTAATGTTTTGACAGGGATTTCTTTGAATATAAGGAACTTTTCCAGTTTTTATAGATTGACTTTGTTCTGAGGAGCTAATCAACACTCATTTAAGCCTGCTCCAAACCTAGGAATTAGGCATAGGTGAAAGCTTATGTCTTCACAAGACTTTTCTGAGCATGCATCTTGCATGGAAATATGCCTGGCCTTCTAAATTTCTCCTTAAATGTAGCTGCTTTTGAATGTCGTAGTTTTCCTAATTTCACTCCAGCTTCTCCTCTAGGCCTTAAATGGTCTACTGTATAGTCCACTTACAATTCCTTGTTCTAGGTATCTGGGAGTCTGTAGACCCCTTGTAGCTTTTACAAAAAGTGCCTGCTGCCCGAGTTCTAAACTAGGCAAAATAGAGATAAACATCTTATTTTAGTCCTTTGGGTATCTTCCAAACAGGTTAGAACAAATGTCTACAATAATTTGCATTAAGGTCTGCTCTGCTTCTTCTGGTTTGATGGAGGAAATTGGAAGCCTGCTTGCTGCCTCTTCAAAACCACAACCATTGTTTTGCTAGGAGAAAGCAAGGTTAAGAGTGACTCAGAATGCCACAAACTTGTGTTACCTTGTAAAGACAACTTTTCCTTGATCGGTTGTTATGAACCTTTGACTTTTTTCTAGAGCTGACAAAGGTGGTTCAAATAGTTTATTTTCTTTAATATTTCTTTAGGGGAATACAAAATTGAGGAATCCTAGTTCACCAATTTGTTCTCTGTATGTGCTTTTAAGCTGCCACATTGCCAAAAGCCTTAAACAATGTAGGGATGCCAGAACATTAAATTAAGTAAGCAACAATAACAACAAAACAAGTTATAATAGTTTGAAAGTGTTATCAGATTTGAAAATAAAAGCATCAAACCAGTGAATTTTACTCAGGTTAAAAGTAACAATATAGGGACTGACAGGTATTCCCACTCGCATGGCCTACGAGTCTTTGTAAAAGGAGATCTTTAAATTTCTTCAGTAAAAAAGTTGTAGGAGCACAAAGAGACATGAACAGCTAAGAGTACATGAAGTTTGTTGAAGGGTAAAGGTTTATTCAGTCTTGATTTTTTCTTTTTCAGTAATTTCTAAGGTTGTGTATAGCTACTTTTTCTTAGAGACTATTTTCAGTAGATGCTAAAGCTATTCTCTGTAGTCCATCAGCCACATTAACTGATAATCAAAATGTTACATTCATCAACTTTAGCTGAATTAATTTTAATGAAGGAATATACTCCATTATTTTTTTCTCACTTGTTAGAAGCTCTCAGATCCAAGTGTTCTTTTTGGATTAATATTTATTGAATATGTCACCATTTGCGGGGGCACTTTATTGTGAATTATCTTAGACACATAGTATTTCCCTCCCATTATAGAAAAGAAAAAAAAATGGGCTTACAGATTTCAAATCTGACTGAAATCTCAAGGCTAGGAAATAATAATAATGGAATTTATTACAGGTCTTTTGATGCTGCTAACACCAAAACATATATATATAACTATATATATATATATATATATATAGTTATGCTGCATATTTGATGCTGCATCTCCCCCATGGAATCACTCTTTCTTTCTGTCACTGTGATCAGCTACTTTATATTTAACAGAAATCCATCGATAGCTCCATGCCATTGACCTTTAAGAGACCTTCACATATTTGATGGTGTTTGTCATTTTTTTCCCTGCATCTTTTCTATTCCAACCAAATGTTCCCTTGTTCTTTAACTCTCTTCCACAGGTGAATCTTTAAGCATACTACCAATTACAACAGGAAGAACAGCCTGGAATCAGACAGCATCCTTACGGGAGTGAGATGTACTGGTTTCACACCCTGAACCAGCACTTGCTAACTATATGGCTACAAGAATGATATTTACCCCTAAACCTGAAGATAAAAGGGTTACCATCCACAGGGGACTTATGTGAGGGATGAATGAAATCATCTGTATAGAAGCTTAGCACACCCGCTCCTTCCTATTTGCTGGATGGGATGCTGCCTGACTCATGAATCGTTGGATAATACCAATTAGATCTTTATAAGCAAACAAACAAACAAACAGTACATTTGATACATAACTAATGTCAGTTGTTACAAATGTTCTTTTCTAATATTCCAGTTGTCCCTTTTCCTTTAAAACTTGCTCTCTAGGACACTGGAAAATACTCCCAAGTTTGCAGGATCAATTTTGAAAACCGTGAGCCTATTCTCGATATAAATACATTATTATGTGTCTACCCCCATCCCAAATCACAGTACTTTTGTAACCACATCTTTCTGGTGACTTAAATGATGCTGACTTCTACTTTAAGTCCTTAACTATTTTTTCTCTTTTAGTTTCTAGACAGACAGAGATAGATAGTCTTACTATAGCTAAGCCACATTTTCTCTAATCTGTTTCTCAGAATTTGGAATTTGAATCCCAAGTGCAAAGCCTTACATTTTTCTAAGTTTCATCTTCTTAATCTGAGTTCATTTGGGGTATCCGTTTAACTACCTAACTGTTGATGCCCTTATTCTTCTGTCATGAGTAGATTCTATTAAGGTCTCTTTTTTTTTTTTAGAGATTTTATTTATTATTATTTATTTATTGGACAGAGAGACAGGTCACAAGTAGGCAGAGAGGCAGGCAGAGAGAGAGGAGGAAGCAGGCTCCCCGCTGAGCAGAGAGCCCGATGTGGGGCTCGATCCCAGCACCCTGGGGTCATGACCTGAGTCGAAGGCAGAGGCCTAACCCATTGAGCCACCCAGGCGCCCTATTAACATGTCTTTTATCCTCTTACAAGTTGTCTAGAAAAACATGACTTGGATACCTTTGTGGAGAGAGCTCTATGACATGTTACAAGTTCCCCCTCATGTCTGTCACTTGACATATATTTATATAACATCAGGACATAGTAATAAAAGCTAAATTTTTTAGAGCTTACTCTTTTTGTGTGCACTGTATAGTTTGATTTAAAACAATTAACTCCTGCAAACATTAAAAAGAAGTTGGAAATTAAGTATCAGTCTCCCCATTTTGCTAATAAGGAATCTGAGTCACAGACAGGTTCACAAATATTCCCAAGGTCACTCAGAGATCTTCCCCTTCTCTAACCCAACAAGATTTGTTGCCAGCACATGCGGAAGTTTGCATCAGGTAACTTACAAAACAAACAAATGATGTTTTGAGCCCTTTTGAGAATTACTTTCCTGTTCTTAAATTGCACAATGTAATTGCCATCATATTTTGGAAATTGTTTAAAAATTTCAAAGCAGCTTGATATAATAGTGTCAAATCAAAGTATAGAGCATACACTCATCTAATTAGAAGTGTCTGTTGTTGTGAGTTCAGATTTCCTCCATTTACTAAGATACTTCCTGACATTGGATGATTGAGCTATAGATTTTGGGAACACTGTACAAAATCATTCAGTCTCCTCATCAATGTATCATTGTAGAGGCAGGAGAGGCTCACTAAACCCCACTGAATTTAAAACCTGTTGATAACTTTACTCATAAATGTTTTAAGGGCCACACACATATTATTTTGGTTAACATATAGTATTTCAGAAATAATTTCCTCCTGATATCTAAAGAAGCATGGAAAGGAAATATGCAAAATATTTTAACTGGTGTCTCATCTCAGACATGGATAGAACCTCACTGGGGATGGGTTAGTTGTTTATCTACACATGCTTTTCTTCTCTTTTCATTAATTTAATTTAATTCCATTTATATGTAACCAGAGACTAGCATTCCCCTGCAGTATGCCCACTCCATTTGTAAACTGAATTGAAGTCATCATCCCAGCTTTAATGGCTGTGAAGGACTGAGAAATTAATAGCTCTCTCTTGAATTAGTAAATTATATTTTTCCAAAGAGAGAAAAGTACCTCATAAAAATAAGTGACTAGAGTCACTTTTATTTTATTTTTATAACAAGCCTTTTTATGCTATAGTTTTAAACCCCCTTTTACAATAACATCTTGCATTTATATAGTGCTTTATACTTTTTGAAGCACTAGCATGCCCATTATCCTATTTTATCTTCACAACAACCTTCAGTCTTAAGTAGAGTAGAGCTAAGAGGAGGTCTCAGCCTCCGACTGAAGCAGGAGAATATTAAAAGACTTTTCACAAAGTAAGCTGATGGGGCAGGACTGGGCCTCTTGGATGCCAGTCTGGAAGGTTCTGTAATGTTTCTGCTTGCTGGGAATAGGCAAATAGAGAAAGGACTAATGGAAGGAGAGTTTCTTACTAGGATGTACATCTCATGCTTAAAACAAAACAAAACAAAACAAACAAACAAACAACTAACATATTACCAAATGAAATGTTCATAATAATGAAATAAGTAATTTTAAAAATTTTTTAATTTTTTTAGATTTTATTTATTTATTTGACAGAGATCACAAGTAGGCAGAGAGGTAGGCAGAGAGGGAGTGGGAAGCAAGCTCCTTGCTGAGCAGAAAGCCCGACATGGGGCTCGATCCCAGGACCCTGAGATCATGACCTGAGCTGAAGGCAGAGGTTTAACCCACTGAGCCACCCAGGCGCCACAAAGTAAAAGTTCTTAAGAACATTTCTACCTAGGGTGCCTGGATGGTTCTGTCAGTGAGGCATCTGCCTTAGCCTCGAGTCATGATCCCCAGGGTCCTGGGATTGAGTCCCAAATTGGGAAACCCTACTCAGCAGGGAGTCTGCTTCTCCTGGTTTCTCTATCCTTTCCCCCAGCTCATGTTCTCTCTCTCTCTAGCTCTCTCTTTCTCTCTAATAAGTAAATAAAATCTTTGAGAGAAACAAAAAGAACATTTTTACCTAAACTACAGAAAATAACATCATAGTTTAAAACCTTAATATCCACATACACACACAAATATGCATATTTAATAGTGTGAAGGGTAAAGTCATCTTCTGATTTGAATACATAAGCCTAATTCAAAAAGGGAATTTTTTAAGATATGTATTTTTAATTAGAATTTAATTTTATAAGAAAAAGTGAGGGAAAGCATTAGCGTGTATTTTAAACTTCATTTTAATGTATTCCTCCATTTTTATTAGCCTATAATTGTTACATAACCTATGTTAACTCTATTTGTCAATTATCCTAAATATCATATGCTGTATAGTTTTTACACTCCTTGAGGATGACATGTTTGTTTCCAAAGCTCACAAAATCTCACATATACATAATACATTTCTAGGGATATTTGCTGAGTTCAGTCACACACAAATGCATTTTATTTTTTTCTGAGCTCTTACTGTGCTCCAGATTCCATCCCAAGCAACAAAATAAAAAAGGTAAATAAGGGGCACCTGGGCAGCTCAATCGGTTAAGGCTTGGACTGTTGGTTTTGGCTTAGGTCATGATCTCATGGGTCATGAGATTGAGCCCCCCATGGGGGTTCTGTGCTCATTGGGAGTCTGCTTGAAGACTCCTTCCCTCTGGCCCTCTCTCCACTCATGCATGCTCTCTCTTTCTCTCTCTAAAATAAATCAATGAATCTTAAAAAAAAAATGTAAATAATACTTTGATACCCTTGGAAGAGAGACACTTTAACTACTAGTGATAAAATAATGTGTGAAAAGGTAAATACAAAATACCGTGTGGATACAAACAACAAAATCATGAATTCTTCCCAAATTATTAAGGAAGACACTATAGAGGGACTATTTGGCTGAGTTCTGTGTTGAGCAGAAGACTGCTGAGAAAAATTGGGGAGCATGAAGTTCAGGTGAAAGTATCAACTGAACCAAAGCAACAATGCTTGGACTCAAAAAGGAGGAGAAGGGAGGAACTGGGTTAAGGGGTTGTTTGGGACCAGGTAATAAGGAACCTAAAAAGAAAGGCTAGAAAATGTTAAGCTTACATCCTACACATTGGAAAACCATTCAAAAGGGTAAATGCCATTTCAATTAAAATGAAAAGGTATGACCAATATGCTTGAAAACATTTTGTGTGTATAAAGCATAGTAATTCACCCAAACTGACTTTAATGTCTTAAACTTTCCCAAACACACACACACACACACACACACACACACACACCCTGAGGTCACAGGTTTTTCCTACTAACCAAGGGCATGGCGTCCAGCCAGGAAAACTCACAAACATCAAAGAAGGAAGCCAGGAAGGCATTCAGGAACCATGGAGACTCATCCCATCCTCTCTTCAGAGCCTTGCGGGTCTCTGTATTTGCAGATCTTTCCATGTGCTTTGCTGCCTTTTTCCACAAATTGCCTCCTTGACTGAGGCAGATGAAGGGTGCCCCAACTTCTTGAGTTTGCAGGTCCCCTTAATTGAGTTCTGTGCAGTCCAGCTTGTGACAAGACACTCTGAGCTAGGATGGACCAACTGAATGGAATCATCTTAGGTTAGTGGCATTTGGAGTAAGGTTGCCTTGGGGGGCTCCTCAACTGTAGGTGAAGGGATTTGCGGCCATGCTAGATGTTGGTTAGGAGCACAGATGCTGAATCTGAATTTTCTGTTTTTGAATCCTAGCACCAACCTCCTTCCTATGTGACTTTGAGCAATTTCCTTAACACCAGATATTATATACCACATTACCACCATTTTACTTGGGTAGGACCATCAAGGCACAGAGAAATTAAATAACTAGTGCATGCATGGGTCAGTGCAAAGATTTGCAGTCTTGTCTTCGAACACATCCTCTTAATCACTAAGTTATTCTAATTGTAAGGAAACACATGGACGTGATTTCTATCTTTGCTAAGACATTTAAAAATATTTCTTTGTTTAATCAGGCCAGTAGCTATTAATAATAGAGCAGTCAGGGGGTCAGGGGAGAAAAAAAAAACTTGAAAAAGTAGGTACTTAGTACTTACCTATAAAAATATCATCTCTTTGGAAGAAAATAGCATAATGAGATTTTTTTTTTTTTGCTTCACTTTCTATTTAAAAGTGGGTTTTTGTTTCAATACACATATTTGTGGTTCCAGATGTATCTTTCTGTGAAAAATAACCATTCATATATTTCTAGCAAACAATGGGATGGCAAATTCTTCCTAATTCTTTTATTCTTCTCCACTCTGGAAGATTAGCTTGCTGTCAAGTTCTGGATAATTGCAAAAATATCTAAGCTAGTTTTATAATATTATTTATCTTTACTGCTGAAAACCCAGCAGGTGAAGAAAAATGAAGACAATTTGGTAAATAATGGATGCAGAGATGACTTATTGTTTTTCTGCAATGAGAAATAAGCACAGTTTATTATGTGACCTTTCTTCAAGTACCTGTCAAGAACTCAGAAGTAATAAAGCTTTACTTGCAAAGAGTGACTGATTAAAAAAAGATATGCACTTAAAACGTTGTCTCTCCTTATTAAAAGCTAATCTCCCATGTGCGTATCCACAGAAATCATGATAGATATAATTCCTCTGCCCCTCCAAAAACATAGTTATGGTTTTCTCCCACATAATGCCCATCAGTGTGTCCACACTAGACGGTTATATTTTTGGACTCACTTTGGTTTGCCATACACTAGAAAAGAAGATCTTTGGCAACATATGTGTGTTTTTTCTCCTCTACCAAAGGTCATCTTGGCTTCTGATCATTTCTCTTCTGGTGGGGCTTGAGGGGAGAAAGCTCTTTTGATTTTCAGAGCCCTTTAGCGTCCAGCGGCTGCTTTTATTTCTATGAAGAGGCCAAAGCTAGCAGTTTCTTTTCAAACATCAAGTCTAGAACTTCACCTAATTAGAACATTCTGGAACTACGTGTGCATCACACGACATTTCAGAATGACCGCAGCAGTCGTAAAATATTGTTGCAGCCCGGCTTTGGGAATGCTGCCTTCAACAATCTGGCGTATTGGAAAGATTTTTGTTTCATTTAACCCTGTTGGTATTCTAAAGTGATAAGATTACTCACAAACTAGACAAGATGATTTTGTCAAGGCATAAACATTTAACACATGTTCCTTTTGTCAGGCCAAGTTTTTATGCTCTTAAATAAAAGCTCTTTTTGCATGGAAGGTTCCTATAAAATACCGTGAGAAACACCCTCTTAAATGAATGCAAAGTTAATAAAATGAATGAAAAAAACAACAATTGTAAACTGAGTCACAGCAGCAGCTTACTTAGGATGGCATACGGAAATAATGATTTTCGATTCTATTTGACATTTTGTGAAGAATACAAGAACCTACTTTTTTAGGATACACTATTTAAAATGTGTCTTTACTGGTCTAAGGCTCTATAATTAGCAGGATGTTGAATTATCATCCCACACAAGAAAGAATGCACTGGGGTTCCATGGATCAAAATGATTGCTTGACCAAACACACACACACACACACACAGACACACACATACCCACAAAATGAGCATACAATAATAGTACAATCTTTCTGTTGGTAAATGTTTGTAATTCATTTATTTTTTTTTGTAATTCATTTTTAAATGTCAGAAAGGAGAGGAATGTGTGCTGCAAATTTCATAAATAGTAATCACATAAGCTTTTAATTTTACCTATAAAAGCTCATAATCTAAAAAAAAATTTAAAAATTTTAAAAAATGAGTAATCCTTTAATAAAATATGTTCTATGCCAGGTGCAGTTCTGTTTTGTTTTCATATTTTGATGCAACTGTTTGGCCTTGAGTTTTGAAAGGTTTCTTGAGAAACTGCATTTAACTTCTATTCGCTTGTAGGTGACAGAGAATAAAAAAAAAAAAAGGAAGAAATAGAAAAAGAAAAAGGGGGAAAAATCCCAAATAATGAAATGCCTTTTAATATTTTTTAAAGAATATATATCCTATAAAGTTTTCTTTTCTTCTGTGAAATGATCAGGGTTTGAAAATCCTTGTCACTTTCTTAAAGATGAGATAAATTACCTTATTTTCACTCAGAAGAAAGCTTACATTGCACTTTATTTGTAAACTGACTCAAAACATTTGAAATAAATCATTCTTCTAGGACATCCTAGAGTAAATGAAAAACAAAACAAAATTAAAACAACAACAACAACAACAACTTGGTGTGATGTGCTCATTTGTACTGCCAATTCTAAACACCACGTTCAGGTTTTTGTTTTTTCTTTTTATTGCTTCCAGAAGAGAACCCAAAAAAAATGTGTGTGTGTGCGCGCGTGCCAGCACGTGTGAGAGAGAGAGATTGGGGAGAGCACATATGGATGCTCTCTTTACGTACTGGTAACTACTTGGTTAGCCTGATGACTGATATGGTGGAAAAGTCATAGCAAACATAACAGAAGAATAAAGAAATTTGTCAAAGTAAGCTGAGTCGAATCAGAAATAAGAAATACACATTCTACCCTCATCTAATCAAAGTAAATGGCTTAGTGATACTTCTTTTAGAGATGATATTTTAAGATATTAGAGGTTCAAAGGTTGATAAAAATTTTGAGTTTGTTTTTGTAAGTTTTCTAAAGCAAATCAATAATTAAGTCTATTACTTGTTTTTTTTTTTTTTTTGAGCATTTTCCCCTGCAATGGTAGAGTGAGGTAAAATCAGAATTGTAGGAAAATCTGAACATTGATTTTCCAGTCCTACTGTACCTCTCTGTATTTTCTGCTTTAGTCTATTTTTCCATACCACATTCTTAAGACACACACAGGCACACACACAAATTCACAGACACAAACACATATTCTAACACCGTACAAATATTGGTAATGTGTAGCCATAAAATGATCTGTAAGTCTATTTCGTTTCATTCTTCAAATCTTAGAGCTAGTGAATGAGATGGAGTGATAGTTGCATGCGTGTTCTTATTCATCTGAACACTAAGATGATTTTTGAAATACATAACTTAAAACTTAGAAACTTGTGAGTTCGGTATCAGAACGTATGAAATGTGCCTTGTACCTTTAATATGTAAATCTATTGAAATCCAGCCCTCCACACGGCGAGGGGCTCCCTGCTTATTACTTTATGACATTTCCAGACTAAAGGTGCAGGAGGGGCTCACATTAATTTGCTTTATGTTTGACTAGAGAGGCTTCCCATAACTATTAGAGCCCACTTCGGGCTCACTTCATTTCAGAGTTGTTGTCAGTCATTTGAGAGTGATATGGCCTGCGGCCCGGGAAGAATAAACACATCATATATTAGGTAAAGCTGTGATGTATGGGGGTTGCTGAAAGCCAACACCTCTTTCTGAGGACAGAGAAGATCAGAAAGTGGGAATGAGATTAGGGTAAGAAGAAGTATTATAGGCAGGGGTCCAGCCAGTGTTTCTGGAACATTCCAGCTCAGGAGAAACTGAGTGGGCAAAGCTGGCTGCGTTTCCTTTACGTTTCGGTGTGTTTTGTGGTGGTTGCTCAGAAAACAAGATTTGGTTAGGGACCACATTGTTTATTTCTCTTTCTATTATCAAGCACTGAAATTAACGTTGAAGAATTGATATCGCAGATCAACCCACAACACTTCGGTCTCAACCACGGTTGACAAGTGGTCAGGAGTTGAGGGATTTCTCTAAGTCATCATTGGAATCCACACATTTCACTTTTTATGCTCTTAAATGTTTCATTCTGCATATTTTTGAAAGTAGATTTTGTTTAAAAAGTTGGCTTTAGAGAACTGGAAATGTGTTGTTGTTGTTGTTCTAGAAATGACAAATCTCTTTTTCTGCCCCAGAAAAAGCCCCAGAGCTACAGAATGCATTAGTGACTACTATCATTTCAAGCTGGGGAAGTCAATGAATGACAGCATTATTTAGTGAGAAGTTTCAAAATTTTAGGAAAAGAGAGTTTCGCCCAGAGGGATGGGTTTTATTTTTCCATATGTTCAACATCAATTTGTTCTAGCTTCTCTGTACTTCATCTTGAAGTGATTGTCTGTTAGTCTGATTTGAACACAGACATTTGCAAGTGCAGCTGGTTTTGTTGTGAGGCTATATAATGCCTATTGAGAACGAATTATTTCATACAGCTCTGATACGGTCCGGTTTTGAGACTCTCCACGGACGAGAACAGGCACAGATCATTATCTCACAGATTGTATTAAACAGCCAGATCTCATATTCTCATTGTATTGCCACTCTCCATGCCCGCCTTTGCCTTCAGTCTCCTTTTTCAAGACGATCTCCTCACTTTTTCACTGTCATCTGGGCTAAAGGGATACCACGTTGACTGCTTTTCTTCTTTGTGAATGAATCCAGGGAGTTCCATTTGTTGGAAGGAAGAGCCTGTTTATGAAATTACAAATTACAAATTAAAATCTAATAGGACGCTCCCTATGGCTACAAATCTGAGCCTTTGGGAGGGAGGGAGTCACACACTAAAGTGTTATCCCTTACCTGTGTTGTTTGCCTCTAAACAACCTAACAGCACATTGTTTATGCAGTTAAAAGAAGTGAGGAAAGCAGGGTAAGCTGAACTTAATGTAAGTGGTTTTTATGACATGTATGTGTGTATCACAACAAAATTACATGTATGTGTCTATCAAGCAACTGTATACATGCATATGTATTTCTGAAGCCAGGAGATACGTAAATGTTTCTATACATTTAAAAAAATCCCAAATAACAGTGAGCCCCAATGGTGAAAACTATTTAGAAGTCACCATAAGTAAAGAATAAAACAAAAACAGTTTTTGTTCTAGGAGAATGGGAAAAATAACATAGTAGAGAGCCCACATTTTTACTTAAGTTCCAGTTTTCTTGTAGATGAACAGAGTAACGGTTTCTTTTCTAGAAACCTAGAGTCTTGATTCATCCTGATGAATAAAGAAATATGATCCTTAATTTCTTTCTCTGGACTTCTTCATGTCAGTTGGTTAGGAATATCTTGAAATAGCTGAAGGGGATGGGATGAAATAACTTAAAATAACACACACTCACATGTTTGTAGCATTTATAACAATTATTAACACTCACCTATGGCTTAGATTATGCCAACCGCCGTGCTAAGGACTTTCCCTGCATATCATGGTCCCAACCACCTAAAAGTAGTCATTTTTAGCAATACCCATTGAGTCATTCAGTTTTGGAAAATTAGAAAAAAATAAAATAAAATGAAGATGTTCATGAATGGCTCTCCGTCCTGACATAGTCTTATCAACATTGCCAATGAGGTTTTATCAGCTTCAGGCATGAGGCAAATCTATCTTATTAGTGTGAAAACTAATGAAAGATCATCCTGACAATGATAATTAATTGCAGGTGTTGACAAGGACTCAGTCCCTTTGCACTCCCTTTTCTGTTGCTCTTTCTCGGTCTTTCAGCTCTCCTCTCTCAATTAGACATATGAAAAGTGCGGCCCTCCCCTTTGAGAAAGAAGCTTTTAGATTAATCATATTATCTTAAGGTTCCAAATCTCCATGCCTGCGTGACCTTTCTTCCGTTAGAATCCATTATCTTAAACTATCACAATAATCCTGGCTTTAGGGAGGGAGAGAGGGAAGAGGAATCAAACCTAATAGATGGCAAATAAGATTAATCTATGATCTAAGTGCCGATTACACTTGGCCCTGCCCTTGAACACCCAGGTGTAACCTTGAAATTCACATCCACTAAGACACGGCAATTGGATTGAGTGTCCCTGAAGGCCTTAAGGGCAGCTGGCCAAGCTTTACCCATTACTCCCCAGCGAGATCCTGAGCTGTCTCAACCTCCAACTCTCTTTACTTGTGGAATTTGGCAGCTGTGCTTTTTCATGTTTGTTTTGGGATAGTTCACATTTTTTAGATAAAATACTTATTTTGGGTCCTTGGTTTTTGTTTGTCAGAAGCACCCGGCCATGGAGGGAATGAACTTTTACCTGGACCTCACAAGAGGAAAACAAATGATCCAGCTCGTCAAAATCTGATAGCTACACCAAAATAAATTCAAGTCTTTTCTCCTTTCAAAACACTGACACTCTGATCCCTAAAACTCCATATGTTTAAGAACAACCAACAGGAGGGGGAAAAAAGTCCCCCCTGCAACATTTGTCTTCTGAACTTCAAGCTGATTATTTTTCTTATGCGTGGCCTGAGGTCTTCCAAAGGACACCCTTTTGGTAAAATGGAACATGACATCGGGAACTTCGAGCTACTAGGGATAGGGACTGGAAAATGCATTGGGCTTAGAGAAAATGGTTTCAGCCCAAGAGAAAGATCACTGGCTCAACAAGAGGGGGAGGGAAGCAAAACCATAATGCCTTCTCATTAAAAGTTGGCCCTCATTAAAAGTTGGCCCTGCCACTTACAAGTTGACCAGGTAGAAGGTTCTCTCCTTACGAATCTGTACCTTCCGGATCTCAGAAGATATTGAAACTGGGGAAGCTAGGGATACTCAAACCCAAAATGAGAGTGAGAAAGAAAAGGGAGATCTAAACGAGGAAAAACAAGTAGGCTTCAAGGAAGAGATAATATGTAAAACTTGATGGGCAGAAGAGAAGACCATTTCTCCAGAAAAGAAAGAGAACAAGATAAAAAGTGTCAGGGTTACCAGGGAGGGAGTCCATCCTTGGACATTGTCATTAGTACTGAGCCTTGCCCAGAATTCTCTCTCTAGCATATTCTCAACCACAGCTTCCCACTCAACACACAACGACTCTGGCAGGCTTGGTTTCATAAAGGCTTTCTTGAGTGCTTTACCAAAAAATTACTATAGGTTTCCTCTTCCTTCATCATGAAGCCTGTGGGACAAGGGCCTCCGCTTCCTCGTTCCTGAGTAGTTATTCCCCAATTTTCTTTTAATTTTATAACTTGTTTCCTAAGATATTTAAAATAAATACAAATTTATAAATTGAATCTCTGTTTCCTTTTTTCTCTTTCAAAGATAGATTACTACCTTTATTCTCCCCCCATAATAGGTTTCGTAAAGCAGGAATACAAATATAGATGAGTTACATGATCTCGGGTTTGTTGTAGGACATCTCTGAGTCACAAATGTGAGAAAGGGTATGAAAATGGTTCTGTGTCTATCCAGGGTGGAAGGTTCAATCACTAGAGAGATAAAAGTGAGTGGTAATAGCTGGCGGGTTGAGTTGAATCCAAGCTCTGCAACTTAATAGCTGTGTGACTCTGGGTAAACTGGTTAACCACTCTGTACTTTAATTTCCTCACCTTAGAGTGGGAATATTAGTAGTATTCACTGAATGCATTTTTGTGAGGGCTTAAGTGAGTTAAAAGAGAGTTAAACTGCTTGGAAGATATTTAATAAGTGCTATGGACCTGTTAACCATTCTTCTCGTCCTTGATGCGGCCATCATTAGCGTCTCAGTCAATACTCTCTTTTTTTTCTTTTCCCTGTGAACTTAAGAACACTGGAAAACAACAATGCTATTGGTTTCTTAGATGTTTGTAAGGATCACAGCTGAAAAAACATCAAAGAAATGAAGGATTCTGGGCACTACGGTAAAAACACACAGGATTCTTCGGGGCCTCCCTTTTCTTATGTGTTAGGACAGTGACATTTTGACTGAATGTAGGAGCCCTTGTCAGCTGTCCGGGGAGGGTTAGCTCACACCTCAGCGGGAGCTTCATGCCATTAAGTCAGGGAGAGTAATGAAATTTCATTTAATTTGTCAGGAAGAAAGTGCTAATGTTAAAAGGCATTTAATAAAAAAAGGGAGAGATTCTTTGAAAGGGAGTCCTTAAGTAATTACTTCAAGTGTCTTAGGCCTACTCACCAGAATATTTACATTAGTGTCTTACAGAGCCAGTGCGTAATTAAATTAGTGCAGCATTTACATGCCCTGTCTTTTTTTTTTTTAAGGAAGTGTGATTTTATTAATAATCCTCCTTAAAAAAGAGAGATAAAGGAACTTGATCTAATCAAATTAGATATTAGTGTTTTTTGAAATGTTCTTAGTGAGAGAATTGCGGAGTGAAAGCTGTGTATGTGTGTGTGTGTGTGTGTGTGTGTGTCTGTGTGTGTGTGTGTGTGATGGGAAGGGCTGGTTCCACCGTGGAGCGGCTGTGCTCCTTCCTCATTTCCACTTGGAAGGATGCCATCTTTTATCTTCTCAGACCTGACATGGAAAGTCCGGTCAGCAACCACGGACTGTCAGCATATTGCCGTGGATATCCTCGTCTAGCTCGGGTTCTCTTTTCAATGCCTGGGAGGACAGGATGGATAGGGATGTGTGAGTGAAAGGAAGTCCTTGTGAAGCAGGGGGAGGCAGGCTCATCCCTCATCCCTGCTCTCGTGTGTGGAGAAGCTTGGTGCTATCACCACCATGGCAAGAGGTGATAACTAATGTGCCAGGAGTGGCCGGTGGCTCATGGGGCCACCACCAGCCAGATTTGGATTTCCAGAGGCAAGTCATATTTTGGAGAAAGATTCTTGAAACTTCGTTGGAAGTAACCTGCTACTGTTTTCCACACGGATTTATAAAGCATCCCCATAGTGTGAAGCTATGCGTGCATAGTGTGTGAACGACTTTTATCAGGTTTGTCTTCTGAGAGGGTATAGTGTTGTGGACATAGGTTGCTGAGTTGAAGACAAAGTAAGTGAAGACATATAAAAGGCGATGTAGATATATCTCCTATAGATGAATGCGAGATGAAATGAGGTCAGAAAAGTTTGTAAACAACAAATTGCTGATCATTCTAACTGTTCTGCTAATAGCAGCTGGGGTCATTTTGTATTGCTCTGCTAGTTTCTAAAAGTATCATCCTTCATAAATCTGTTCTTCACAACATCAGGTCTTTGGTATGTAAGAACTCTCTCACCTCTGAAACTTCACATTTGGTATTCTCTCTGTCCAGGGCTGTGTTGCCTAATACAGTAGCCACTAGGCTCAGGTGGCTATTTAAATTTAAATTAAAAATTAAAATTAAATGACACTAAAAATTGAGTTCCTTGTGTGTACTAGCACATATGTCAAGCCTCCTGTTGTTTCTATGTGGTTAGTGGCCGCCATATTGGACCGTACAGCTATGGACGGTTCCATCACTGCAGAGCGTTCTCTTGGACACCAGAGGTCTACAGCATCCAGAAGATCACTACCTTCTGATTTCATGTGAAATTTTCAAACTTAGATATCACTTTCTCAGGAAACTGCTTCCTACCTCCACCCCATGCCTTATTGTGTTCAATGCTCATGAAGACACCCCATGCCTTATTGTCTTCAATAACCTACTATAGGGCAGTTGCCTGCAAACTTACCCAAATTTATTTGCTTATTTATCTGTTAATTTTTTAATTGAAGTATTCTTGACACATCATATTCCATTAATTTCAGGTGTAAAACATAGTGATTCGACAAGTCTATACGTTAGGTTATTTGAATGTCTTGATCGATGGCGAACTCAGTGGGATCAGGGACTCCTCATTAGTAGTAATCAGCATCATATCGTCCTCTTAGAGACTACATTGTAGCAAAACAATTCACTGAGGGTTTCTCAGGTGCCATTCTAAGTACTTTGTATGTACAATCTCAATACTGCAAGTACTATTTACCTCATTTAGTACACAAATGGCTACCACTCATTATCTTAATACTGCAAATGGAGAAGCCAAGGCACAGGGAGCTGAATCAGTAGCTCAGGTCTGGAAGATATGAAAATGAAGGTTGTGGGGCACCTGGATGGCCCAATTGGCTAAGTGTCTGCCTTTGGCTTGGGTCATGATCTTGGGGTCCTAGGATAGAGCCCTGCATCTGGCTTTCTGTATGGTGGGGAGTCTGCTTCCCTCTCCCATTCTACCTCTGAGTGTTCTCTCTCTCTCTCTCTTTCTCTGTGTGTGTCAAATAAATAAATAAAATCTTTAAAAAAGAAAAAAAAAAAAAAGGAAAAGAAGGCTGAGTGTGAAGCTGGGCAGCCTAACACCAGTGCTTCCATTCTGAATTTCACTGTGGTTAGCTCTCTGTCACTTGTGTAGTAAGAATGCAGAATCCCCAGCAACAAGCCTTAGAGTAGACCATTTCTCTTTCATTACATCATTGTGCTTTAAAATTGTACCAATTTTCCCATCAGCCAGATGACAGAAAGTGTTTTCTTTTAATAAGTGTTTTCTGTTCACTCCCTTCAGCTCTCAACTGGAGTGTGAAAAAAGGAGGCACAGTCTACCTGTTCTCCAGTTAAGAAACCCGAAGTTCAGAATGAGAAGCAAGATGAAAAACCAAGGGGGCACACACTAGGAAGTCTGGAGGAAGGCAGTCTTGGCAAATATTCAAGTGACACGGAGCATTTGAGCAAGGAATCAGTCAGGATTTTGATTTTCCTTGGCTCTCACGTTTTAGTGTTCTGACCACCCTCGTCATGTTAATTAGCAGTATCATTTCTTTTCTCACAGAGACATGTGCTGCTGATGTTAATTGTTAGATAATGAAATAACTCGACATTGTTTGCAACAAATTAAGATGATGTCTATAAATAGGTCCCCATTCAGATATTAAGCTTCATGACTATGGTATCACTACAGCTAATAATAGCTCCATACCGTGGTTCTCTTCATAGATTATTATTATTATTAGAGTTGTTATTATTTCAGATTGAATGCCAATAACGACAAAAAAGAGATTTTTTTTTTAAAGGCAAATTTGCCCTGATATGAGGAAGTAGTGATGCAACATGGGAGCTTAAGTGGGTAGGAGAAGAATCCATGAAACAAGATGGGATAGGGAGGGAGACAAACCATAAGTGACTCTTAATCTCATGAAACAAACTGTGGGTTGCTGGGGGGAGGGGGGTTGGGAGAAGGGGGGTAGGGTTATGGACATTGGGGAGGGTATGTGCTTTTGGGTAAATTGGAAGGGGTGGTGAACCATGAGAGACTATGGACTCTGAAAAACAATCTGAGGTGTTTGAAGTGGCGGAGGGGTGGGAGGTTGGGGTACCAGGTGGTGGGTATTATAGAGGGCACGGCTTGCATGGAGCACTGGGTGTGGTGAAAAAATAATGAATACTGTTTTTCTGAAAATAAATAAATTGGAAAAAGAAAAAAAAATAAAGGCAAATTTGTTTAATCCACAATTTGGTTAAGTGACATTCTTATTATGACTGAAAATTTAGGATTGCATCTTTCTACAGTGTCCATAGAAATGGTTAATATGAAAATGGAAGATTACAGGGCGCCTGGGTGGCTCAGGGGTTTAGCCTCTACCTTTGGCTCAGGTCATGATCTTGGGGTCCTGAGATTGAGCCCTGTCTTGGGCTCTCTGCTCGGCAGGAAGCCTGCTTCCCCCTCTCTCTCTGCCTGCTGCTCTGCCTACTTGTGATTTCTTTTTCTGTCAAATAAATAAATAGAATCTAAGAAAAAGAAAAAAGAAAATTGAAGATTAATCGAATCCCCAATGAGAGTATAGTTTTTCTTGTTAAAACAAAAAAAAACCAGAAATACCCTAAAGTGTCAAATGGGGAAGTTTTTGACTTTATGGTCTGGGTTTTGTACCTTCAGAGGACTTAACATTAGGCAAGTAATCATCTGTGAACTTTCCTTATATTAACCCCTTTATTCCAGGTAAGAAATCTGTAAGATTATTGTCCTCTTTCTATAGATGAGAAAATTAGAGTGTAAGACTGTTATAACTTTCCCAAATCATACAGCTTGTGACTGGCAGAGCTGGGATTTGAATTTAGGCCACCTCGTTCCACAGCCCATAGCTTAACCACTGACCTTTACCACTTCCCTATCCACAGTCACACCCACATAAATACATGCAGAAATTTATACATTCCGGGGTTTAGAAGGACTTCTCTAAAGAAATGGGAAAAGTAGAAAGAGCCTTCCAAGTTTTTATCCAAGAATAGCATCCATGTGTCACATGCAATTTGGAGTGTCCACACATTTAAAAAGAGAAAAAAACTGCTGCCCATGTCTAAATAGGAAAATAAAAGAAGTAATTTCTAGTAAAAGTAAGCTTTTCAATTTGACAGATGTATTTGGCTCCGTGAAGAAGGATACTGGGGAACAAATATTTTATAATCTATTTTATGCTTCTATTTTCTTACTTTTGTGTAACATCACTTTTGTTCAATGGAAGCAAAAAGCTTGAGCTGATATTTGGAGAATTTTTCTAGATTGGTGCCACTAGGTGAATTTTTTTTTAAAGATTTTATTTATTTATTTGACAGACAGAGATCACAAGTGGGCACAGAGACAGGCAGAGTGAGAGGGGGAGGCAGGCTCCCTGTTGAGCAGAGAGCCCGATGCGGGGCTCGATCCCAGGATCCTGAGATCATGACCTGAGCTGAAGGCAGAGGCTTTAACCCACTGAGCCACCCAGGCACCCCAAAGTGAATTTTTATCTTTAAAGAAAATTGTGTATCTGGTTAATGTCTGATACTGGTCCACAGGAAGCTCCATTTACAGTCTCTTATCCCAAACATAAAGAAGAAAGAAAAAAGAGCAGAAATAAGGTGCTAAAAATATGTTCACAGTTTCCTATAGTAACAAATTTATTGAAAACCCAGACTTCGTCTTTTATCTCCTGTGTCACTAATGATATTTTAAAAACATGGAGTGTATTCTTTTTAAGAGCTATTTATAAAGAGTATACAAAGAATGGTGCACCCCAGCATTTGACCATCATAGTTACTTAGGCCTGACTGAGGATCCAATCTGATTAGGTGTTGCCGTAATCAATCTGGCCTCTAAATGAGAGGGAATTGCAAAACCAGAAGTATGGAAAAGTCAGTTCAAGTGAAAGGAAAGCACACCCATGCTGCTGGAGACCCTAAAGCAGATGAAAAAAGCTGAGATCGGTGAAATTGACCCTTCAGGGTCATTCTAAGGGGGGGCGGGGGGAGGAGAAAAAACATCATCAGACATTTTGTCTTCCGAAAGAATGCTTTTTGAGACAAGTAGCATTCCACAGAAGGACATAAAATGACTAAACCTTTTTAAACACAATTAAAACAATTGCTGACATTATTTAGAGCTAACTACGGGCAAAGAAAACATCCAATGTCCGCAAGTCATGTTTGCGGCATTAAATATACATTCAATATATATCCTATATATGTATTGAAATGGGGGGGCAGATTCAGAAGAAATGATTTGTAAGGATGTGGTTAAAACTATTTATATACCGGGTTCTATTTGTTTTACAGTTAGTGGTGCACGGACAGCATGAAAGGTTATCTTTGACAAGGTTTTAGCTATTATTTTCTTCCAGTGAAATGGTATTTCTTGAGAAAAAAAGGTCTTTGGAACAAAATAACAATAAATCCTGATTTAGATACATAAACCTGCCATTGATATCACATAATATCAGTGTTCTTTCTCACTCGATACAGGCGTTTTAAAGATAAATGGTAAAACTGAACTGGAAATCCATCTGGCCGGCTGCCTGCTCTAATGAATAACCCCACTTTGGCTCGTGCAATGTAAGCAGAAAGTTCTCTCCCGGCCTCTTTCGTCTGTCATGAATCTACGAGACAGCCGACATAATATCTGGGCGACAACGGTACGCTAACAGTGCGGTGACTTCCATTTTCTTTGCTTTCTATTGATTTTCACTTAATAACTGGCGAAATACTAAACGTCCGCCCTGAGTACCTAATAAATCCTGCCTGAGCTTTTTATTGAGGAGAATTTAATAAAAACAACCATTGCGGCTGAGGGATTTTTCTTCTGGATAGAACATAGGGGTAGGGGACAGAGGGGTTGGGGCAAGAGGAAGCCATTTGATTTTTTTCTTTTCTTTCTTTCCTCTTCTCCACACCCCCCACCCTCAACCAAAGGGACTTTCTCCCCTTTGGAAAAACAGGGCAATGCCAAGATGTCAAGGATGCCTGGTGTTCGAAGGGGGTTCCTTCTAGAAGCCACTGTTAGTTCTGCAAGCAAGCTTTCTGGCTAATGTCAGGAAAGAAATCAAGGATTTGGCAGAAATTTTTTGTCCTATGGTGCGTCCTCTGACACCTGATTTCCAGCATTGGGCCAAGGACTTCCTCGGTGTTACCAGCAGTTGCCAAAAATCTGTAGGAACATACATTTTACTATTCAAACAGTCTCCTATCTCTCATGGCTCGACTTGTGATTTTTATGACTTTTGGAGGGTGCAAAAGTGATAGGTACTCAGTGGAAACTGTACCTTAAATTCTGAATCTGGATCTTTTCCCGTTTAGTGATACACAGTACAATACTCTCTGTGATCGGGCCGGGGATGGGAGGGGGGTAGGCGGCTCCCAGCAGCTCACAGTCAACCACGTGATCACAAAGGTGAACAACCGATATACTCACAACCATTCAGTTTTTCATGCTCAGTACAGTTTCCAATCAATTCCGTGAAATATACACCACTTCATTATAAAATAAGCTTCATGTTAGATGATCTTATCCAACTGTACGCAATGGTAAGTGTTCTGAGCGCATTTAAGATAGGCTAGGCTAAGCTGTGATATAGGTTTATTAAATGTATTTTTTACTTAAGATATTTTCCATTTACTCTGGGGCTATCAGAATATAAACCCATCATATATTAAGGGAGATCTATACACTTTGATCCTTGTTTTGGATCTGTTACTAGAAAGGAAAGCAGAAACCCCTCACCATTTTCCTCTGCATAAACTTCTAGAATAATTCCCATTGTTGATGCTTAAGAAAACCCTTTCGTCTGCTACATGGTCTTTTAAGAACATTTCACACGTTATAGTTCCCACCTGCCCCTATATTTTGATTGATCCCAAGGTTACTTTCAAGTCACTGAGTTTAGCGACCAAGTATTTTTTTTTTTTTTAAAGATTTTTTATTTATTTATTTGACAGAGAGAGATCACAGTAGGTAGAGAGGTAGGCAGAGAGAAGGGAAGGGAAGCAGGCCCCTGCCGAGCAGAGAGCCCGATGCGGGACTCGATCCCAGGACCCTGAGATCATGACCTGAGCCGAAGGCAGCGGCTTAACCCACTGAGCCACCCAGGCGCCCAGCGACCAAGTATTTTAAGTTTCCTCCTGTATATACACACTCATTCCACTCCATTCTCAATAACATATCTGAAAAAAAAAAATCCACATATTTACAAAAATAAAAAAATAAATCTTTTGTCAAAATGAGGTGCTTTGTTTTGTTTTGTTTTACAAAATCCGCAGATGTCAAGTCTGGGCATCAATGTTATAAAAACCACAGTCACTCACGCAAAGCTCCGCATGACTCAGTTACTCGTTAACGACTTTATGGCTGCTTTTCCTATATGGGGACCGAGGTGGTGTGAGGTAGTGTAGGTTTCATGCCACAAGACCTTGATGGAAGTCTGGGTTTTCCCTTCTTTGAGATTTGGTTACTCTGTCTATGCAAGAGGGATACTGTTGGCCGGGCGAACAGGTTTTGGCATCACCTTACCAAAAATCAAGAAATGGGTGAATGCTCAACAGATGATGTTGATTTATTTCACTGAGATACCTCAATAATGAGTAGTGGGTAATTAACCAGGTGCAGGGTCGAAATCAGACACATCTCAGAAGTCACCCATTTTCCTCCATAGCTTACAGCTGTCTGAATGAACTCTCATGCTTCAGTTTCTTCCTTTGTAAAACAGAGCTCCTAGCAGTGTTGCTAAAACTGTGAAAGGAATGAATGCCTATCAAGTGATGAAAAGGGTTCCTGAGGAGAACTATGCATTTTGGATGACCATGATGTGTCCGTGTAGGATCATCGATTGTAACAAACAGACCATTCTGGTGAGGGATGCTGATCATGGGAGAGGCTGTGCATGGGTGCGGCAAGGGGAAGGGCAAAACTCTGTACCTTACACCCAATTTTGCTGTGAACCTAAACTTGTTCTAAAAAAATAAAATCTGTTAAAAAAATCAGCAAAGAAAACCCAAAAAACCAACAAAGCAAAGCAAAACAAAACAAAACAAACACAAGCATTCCTGGGCATAGAAACACTTGCTAATGTTTGTTTTTATTATTTACAAGTATTATTCCCAAGTAGCTGAAATCAAGTTGTGAATCTTTACAAAGAAGAGCTTGATCATTATTCTGATGATGAGAATTTCATTTACTTTAGGTATCAATGCATTTTTGTCAATCCCAGTCTTGAGGGAACTAGCATATCCTTTCTTTGTCCAGTTCTTATGAAAAATAAAGACGATTTAGAAAAACCTTTAACATTTTCCTTTTTCTGATCATTTTCTTTCACTACCTTTTCAGAGAAGGTTTTGTGTTGTGTTTGTTGTAGGTTCTTGTGAAACCCGGTCCCTTCTCTCTTCAGCAGAATATTTTGGTTTCATATAATCAGAGAGGCTAACTCCACACACAAAAAAATTCAGCAGCATACAGTGCGCATCCCCAAGCTGTGATCTGGGGGAGATCATTCCAGACTTGAAATTCTCGGGGTTTTTGCTGGGCCACTGGGGAGGGGGGATGCACCCTCTAATCAGCTCACATAAAGGTGTATTGCTATTCAGATAATGTCTCCCACTGCTCAACAAAGGTTGTTGTACTGAGCTGTGATTGTGACAAATGATTTACTATTAGGAACATTCTGTAATTATTGTTCGGTGGGACCGCAGACCGATACATCATTAACATGATAGACGGCCTTTTATATCAGCAAAAATAACTAAATTAATAAAAATGGCTTCATTCCAAACCCTGTCAGAAAGCCAATACTCAGAACAATCAAGTAGCAGTGATACCTGAGAAAGCCATAGTTTATATCCCCCAACAAATCATGTTTTATGCATAAGTAATAAAATATTTGTATATATAATCTCTATAATATGGATCTGTGTAACATAACCGATTTTTATAGATATCAGCTCTAAACAAAAATATAGGATATTTAAATATTTTCTCCCAAATGATTTAGATTTAAATTTATGCTTCAATGCAATTGGATTGCACATTTAGAATATTATAATCTGCCTAAGACTACTTTTCTTCCCATTTTCAAGCATTGGGTAAGATTTTAATGACGATTCTGCCGATGAGAATGTCTTTCCTTAAGCTTCCTTTCTTGTCTTCTTTCTTCTTTCTTTCCTTTCTTCCTTTTCATCAGTAAACTCCTCATGTGTGCTTTCAATTCTTAGCCTTGCATTTCTTACTTTTTCACAGAGAATGAAACAAATATTTCACCATGAAAGCAGTTTTCCTCCTCTGAAAAAAGCTTCCAACACTTTAGTCAAAATCCTCTTGTTGGTACCTGATTTAGACCCTTCGAAAGAATTGACAACCAAGTAATAATATTTGTAAAGAAAATTAACACAACAGCATTAGTTGAAGTTAACTGATTATTAAAAATTTAAGCCTCTGCTAACCTTGGAATTTCTGTGATGCTGTGAGGCTAAGAGAGATGGGCCTCTCTAGAAACTTTGCCTGAGTAATTTCCCACAGTCTTTCCATCAGACCTGTGAGGTAGCTGTTGTTACTGTCACCTTACAGAAAAGGACTCTGAGGTTCAGGATGGTTGGGAACTTCCCAGAGTTCCGTCTCCTCATTATCTTGATGTACATACTTTGGGTCTATATTGAAAACCATGACACACAGAATCTATCATTGAGGAACAGGGCTCGCCTTCAATTTTGCCATCTTGAACAAATATTACTTCCTAGAAGTAAAATCTACCACTGCGTCTCTCATTATCTTTGCTCAGATTGCTGTGATTCTTACATTTGAAAAAGAAACTATTAATCATAGTATTTAGTATGATTAAGTAAGGGAAAAAATTGGACATTTTTAAGAATCAAGATTATCTGCTAAAAAGTAAAAATCTAGTATCTTTAAAAATATGTACTTTTTGGGGGGCACCTGGGTGGCTCAGTCAGTTAAGCATCTGTCTTTGGCGGAGGTCATGACCGTGGGGTCTTTTGATGGAGCCCTGCATCCCAACAAGTCTGCCTTTCCTTATTCTTCTATCCCTCCCTCCACTACTGCTCTCTTGCTCTCAAATAAATAAAATCATATACTTTTCCAGTATGTTTTTAAATGCAAAATACCCTTTGCCTTGCCCTGAATAAGCATTGTGTAATTAAGACATCTGCCTCACTCCTCATGCATCAGTCAAGTTGCAAATACACATTAGTCAAGTATATAAGCATGTAGAATTCAGTAATTTGGCAGATAGAGTACAGAAGCTATGTAAGTTAACGGCTGTGACTAAGAAAGCAAAAGGAGAGAGAGGAAAAATATTTTTAAAAATGAAATGAATATAGTCCTACTTGATGTTTTGAATGACTATATATCTAGAATATCGCCGTAGAGTTAAAGGGGTAATTAAGTTACTTGGACCTCTAACAGCTAGCCTATGGTTTGCTTGGAAATTTTCAATAGCAACAAGTCCTCACTATTCAATTTAATGAGATCTTAACATGTTGAGGTAAAATTAATCAACTACTTAGTTAACTTTTAAAAACATGCTGAGGTAAATGCATAGGAATGTAACTGTAATGTTTAAAAAATAAACCCAGAAGATGTGATGAGTTGGGCTAGTTTCCTGGACCTGAGTTTGCTGAAATTGAAAGTGCACGTGGCTTTCAAACACAGGTGTCTCATTATTCTAAAGCCATGAGTCATCCAATCATAGTTATTGATGGTTTGGAGCGAAGAAAACCATGTTTCTGGGTACGCTCTTGGAACAGACTCAGAGAAACAAAAAGTGTGCTATATGAATGCATATAAAAACCTTGAAGATATATCTGAGTAGAAACCACAATTATCTTAGTGGGTTTTAACACTTTACTGCTGATAGTAAATTTCCATAAAAAGCAACCATTATAATAATGGGGATCTAAAAGGACTCCTAAGACATCAGGAAAGGGATAAAATAGAACTCAGTGGTTTCTTTTTCTATTCTTGTCTTCCTCTCCTGCTTTCTATGGTTCAGTGTATTTCGTCGACAATCTCTTGTCTAAAACTCTTGGGGTAGATGTGTTTTATAATTTAGATCTGTTAGGGTTTTGGAAAGCGACAGGGCACGTACATGCTTGTATTATGCCCATCACCAGTAATGTCTGGGTCGGCATCATTAACACGTCTGCAGCAACACACAGGAAGGCTTGCACTCAGCGGGATACATAAAGACTATGCACACCCTGCATCAGGTTGGGTCATGTCTTGCTACTTATGATTTTAAGCCAGTTTATATTGGCTGATAAAGAGATCCCTCCACCAAAAAGTATAAATAAATAAATGTTGATTTCCTAGATGAAGATTCAGTTTAAGGAACTGCAAACGAAGGATTGCAGATCTCTGCACACTAACCCTGAGCACTGTGTTAACTAAAACATGACCTAAATTAACTTTTGCACATGTTTTAAAGATTGTATGTTTTAGAACTGTTTTGGATTCACAGCAAGATTGAGTGGACGGTACAGAAATTTTTCCATTGGTCCCCTAGACTCCCACACATGCTTACCCTCCCTCATTACCAAAATCTGTACCGGAATGGTAGAGTTTGACCAAGTGATGAACCAAAGTTGACATGTCACCATCACCCCCATCCAAAGTCTACAGTTTGCATTAGGGTTCACATGGGTATTTGTTGTTACTGTATATTGTCCTTTTGTGCTTTTTCGCAGGGCTTTTCCACTCTTGATGAGAGCTTAAAATATATATATATATATATATATTACCATTTTGTAGATGCTCAATAAAATTCCCTTTATTCCTTAAGCAACTGATATTGCAATACGATAAACCTTTTAGAAGGATGCTCTTGTTACCTCATTCTTGTACAGAAACTTCGAATGATCTAATGCTTCAAACTGTCGCTCCTGTAACTATTTTCAGAAGCGTTCATGCCTTGTGGGAAAGGTGCAAACATTGTCCATAATTGCCTACATACAAGGCATTTTATTAAATAAAGACATGGCTTTAAAGCAAGATCTCTATCTAAAAAAGATTTGGAAAAATCCTGTTATGGTAGTGCAGTTCTTCTAATTCTTACTGTGTAAGTGAAAGCAGATTCCGAGGCTGGTTGCAATGGGAAACGTGGCCCAGAACTGTAGCTCTAAGACACTTAGATGATATTAGAAGTCATCTTAATTCCGAGAGCAAAGAAAATAAAAAAGTAATCCAGTCAAGTATCGAGCAAGGCGAGGGGAGGCATGCGGGCAAAGGACCCAGAGCGACCTTCTCCCCGGGTACACAGGGAGAGAATCTGTAATTGTTTTTATGGCTAAAGCTTAATTGAGACCTATTTTAAACCTCTTTTCTGCTTTGGCCTTCTCTTCAAGGAAGACAAATGCCCTTGAAAAGGAGTCTTAAAAGTATGATTCACAGACTTGGGAAGAATGACAGGATGCAGACAGCCTAGAGTGGTGTCTTCCCCCAGAGGAGTTCACATTTCCTTCCTCTTAATCTGACTGAACCATTAAAGTTAGTCAGTTCCCTGGAGGCCCTTCCCAAGGAATCTCCTAAAAGGAAAATACCCTGCACTGGAAAGGTAATTTACCTAGACAGGGTTTAAAAAGAGAAGTTCCAGTTCGGAGATAACCAATGACTTCACAGGGGCCGCTCTATTGTTTCTTTTCAGGATTCTTCCAGAAGTCAGGTTACTGATCAGAGGTAGGCAGAACAAATACACAACTAGGCTCGTGCACTTTATTCATTTATTCTTATAAAGGAGTGAAATCCCAAATATGATCGCTTCATAGCTTTCAGAATGTCATCCTGGAAATGTGCAATCAATTGATTATTCCTGAAAACAGGCTCATGTGCAAGCCAACCACATGGGGCTTTCTATTCTAAGAATGTTTTTAATTATTTTATCTAGTGGGAAAGCTCTTTGCTTACGGATAGGGGTGTGGGAGGAGAGCAGAATTCTGTGCTTGGGACCTTAGGGAGTGCTGTGGTAACTCAGTGTCTAAGGTCTTCGGGAAGCCGGACTTAAGAGCCGATTCCCATTTATGGCAAAATCACTCATGAATTTGCCTTTTTAAAGTCCACTGGAAAGGGAGTATGGCTACAGGGAGCAGTGAATATTTGTAAAACAGCTTGGTTTCCCATCCCTGGCAATTCTGTCTCTCCTCCTCCCACCTCTCACTAGGCTCTTACCCCCTTTTTTAGTGAACCATAGAAAAGGAAAGAATGAATGACGACTTTGGATCCTATCAATTCCTAGCAACAAACTAATTTCTTTTCTAACATTTTGTAGGTGACAGATACGAAGTTGATCACTGCATGACATTTACTAGGCGCTTCTGCCTTTCATAGATCCCGGCTTACATGAAAAGGAATTTCACTGATGGTCGTGGGAACTATGTCTCAGGGTTCTTGCTCAAATAATATGAGAACACGCATTCAACGTTTACACACTCTTTCCGGCTGATTACTTAGACGTTCTCTCAGAAGAAAATGGAGAGGAACTGTAAATAGTAGTGTGGAGAAGTTAAAAGGCTGAAGCTGGCCCATGGAAGACAGACTCCTTGATGGACCAAAACCACAGACACATCGGGGAGGAGGCTGGGCAAGAGGAAAGCATGTTCTCATCTTAGACTTCCATTTTCTGAAACTGAAAGGATTCAAGTCTGAAACGCTATTGGATTAAAACAAGTTTTTAAGGTATAGGCTAGGGTTCTGTTCCTGTACTTTATTAAAAACCAAAGTCAAGCAAGAAAGATGTTTTGGGGATATCTGGATTTGCATATCTTTAATCAATGCAAATCCTTTAGCCTGCGAAATGAAAGGGATATGGTGGGCAAATGTAAGTTTCCATTTATCAAATAGTCACATTCAAATCATCTGATGATAAGGCACAATCAGGAGCGACAATGTAAAGCCACCCTTGTAGTGCCTAATTTGCCATTAAAAATAGGAAAACTACCCATATTTGATAAGTCATTTGTCCCATTATTTCTTGTCCTATGAACTATGAAAAAGAGCTAAAAAAAATCCCTCTCCTTTTTTTTTTTTCTTTTCATAAAACTCAATTCGCAGGCCTGCATATTTTATTCCCATTTTTTTTCTTGTGTGCTTCCTTCTGTATTTTTTGGCTGCACTGGTGGAATTTTCTGTGATAAGAGGACCACCAATCCAGTGAGCATGGTGTGGGGTTGGCCCCGTTGAGTGGGCCCCACCGGGGCTCTGAGGAAGAGGGCCAGGAATTCACAGCCCTTGATTACTGCCAGGGGCTTGTTCTGCTTTTAAGTTAACTATGCTCTTCCTGGTAAATCAATGCCTGAACCTTGGAGGCTCAGCACCAACTCAGTGATTGAGCAGACACTCTGAGAAAAGAACTCCCAGCCATGTCTACGTGACTTTACTCTCAGCTTCTTCCTCTTGGCTCCTAAGGGAAACAAGGAGACTAGGGGAAGGGGGGTTCCATGTGCGAAATACTTTTAGGGTTTTGAGAAATTTCAAACCAACTTCTGTAGTGAAACATTGTAAGCAGAAGTGTCTTCATTCATAAAGGACAACCATTTTGTGTTTAAAGCTGTTCCTTTTGTGCTTGTAACACGTCTGCCCACCATACATATTTTCTTTAAAAAAAAAAATGAAAAGCAAAGATGTCAGGATTCTTTGAATTCTGATATTTTAAACATCCTCTCTGTGATCCAATTTAATTTTGTAACTATTTATGGACCACCTAAACCGTTAAGTCGTTGGGTTATGTATGGGTTGGTAATATGAAGATAAAGAATATAATACTGGCATTTAGTCAAATGGTTCTGAAGGTTAGTAACTGGTAATTCTATTCTTCTTTTAATGTAGTTACAAGTATTTCCTTCCTGATAGATTTCATTTCATTACCGTGACTGATTTGTCATCTCTCCTTCTTTCCATGCATTGGATATGTGACTTTCCACGTTGGATATGTGACTTTGTCTTGTGACGAAAGGTCAAGAGTCTGCTTTTCCTTTGACTGAGGGTCACTGATGTGACTTGCTGTGGCCAATAGAATAAGGTAGAAATCATAGTCTGCCTTAAGAGGCTTTATCGACTTTGGCTTTCCTACTCGTGCTTCTCCTATAAGTTTGATGAACATAGGCCTGGGCAGCACTGCTGGTCTCTAAAAAAAGAAGATGAATATGGAGAACAGAGTCCTCCCCAGCCGAACCATCCTAGCTGGGCCTGTCCAGACAAGCTCAGCACTCAGCTTTGATCAACTAAATCCCAGCTAACCTATAAGTACACCAGTGGTGGCCAAAACCATTTTATTTTATTTTATATTTTATCTTATTTTTATTTTTATTTTTTAAATATTTTATTTATTTATTTGACAGAGATCACAAGCAGGCAGAGAGGCAGACAGAGAGAGAGAGAGGGAAGCAGGCTCCCCGCCAAGCAGAGAGCCCGATGTGGGGCTCAATCCCAGGATCCTGGGATCATGACCTGAGCCGAAGGCAGAGGCTTAACCCACTGAGCCACCCAGGCACCCCTTATCTTATTTTTAAAAACATTTATTTATTTGAAAGAGAGAGAGTGTGTGCCCAAGTGGGAGGAGCAGAGGGAGAGGGAGAGAGAATCTTAAGCAGACTTCCTGCTGAGCATGGAGCCCCATGTGGGATTCCATCTCATGACCATGAACATCATGGTCATGACCTGAGCTGAAACCAAGAGTTGGGCACTCAACTGTCTGAGCCACCCAGGGGCCCCAAAGCCCCTGCATTTTAGAGTGGTTTGTTGTATAGCAGCAGTTATCCACTACAACAAAATTCATTTGTTCATTCACTTATTCATCCTCCAATATCAGTTGGATATCTAACAGGCGTCACGTTCTGTGGCAGCAGGCCTGAGATACAGAGCACAGACTTCCCGTGGAAAGAGGTAAATGGAGTAGTAAATGAAATAGACATGCACAGGGCTGACAGAAAAGCATGCGTGGGGTGCTGTGGTGAATCCTTAATGGAGTGCTACCAAGGCATTCTGAAAGGGGAGGGATGGTGCCAAGAATAATTGTAATAGGTAGGTAGGGGTTAAAAGGAGCACTAAGGTTGGATTTTGAAGGGGAAACATATAGAATGGCATTCTAGGCATAGAAACGAGGACAGCATTTGCAAATATCCCATTGCTGAGCAAGAGCCTGATGACTTGAAAACACAGGAAGAAGTTCATCACAAGCAGGAAGACTGCCTCATATTTGCTTAAATTCCACGTGGTTCTCAGCACAGGAAAGTCAGGTGTGCTTCAAGCAGAGCTTGGTGATATTGGTCACTGTCTTGAGTGGAACCTAGAGATAATGTTTAAGGAGAGTCCCCTTAACATTGCTCAGCTCTATCTAAATTCAGACCTAACTTCTTGAGAATGTCAGACTAAGGCAGGAAGCCTTTTGATTATTTGTGCTGTTTTTCTCTTCACTTCCTGCTTTAATCTTACAGCACAGGGACGAAACTATTCTAAGGGGAGCTACATCCTTGGTATTTTTGGCATGTCTCTTACCAGGAAACTGGTGGAAATGTCAGAGCTACCTTTTTCAAGAGATTTCCACTTAAACCAAGGGGGGTTGCATCCACTTCCTAACCATTCAAAGCTTCGGTCATTTGTGGTTTGCTCACGTTCACTAGCATGAAGACTTGTTGAGAAAAAGTCAGGAAGTCCTTAAAGGCCCCACAACCACATTTTCTTAACTGTCAAGTTATGACCCTGCCATTTATATGAAAGCGTTGCAGAAAGAGAGATACAGACAATTAGTATGTTTCGATTGGAAAGACGCTCTGAGGTCATCAGGCCCAGTGGTCTCCATTTACCAAGTTGGAAGGTCCTGCTCTAGGGACCAGAAAAAAAAAAAAAAAATTGGTTCAAGATCTTATTAATTAAAAACAAAAGTATTTCCCAAGCTAGGGTGCTTGGCACCACACACCCTTGCATTTTTGACTTCTATACTCTTCATATTATCGAGAACACTAAACCTACAGACAAAGCTTATAAAGAGAGAGAGAAACAAAAACGTTTCCAGTGTCTTGAAACAAGAAAGCACAAGTCAAAAGAGAAAACGGCACCAAGGCTTTGAAACAGAGCTGAAGGAACGGGTTTTGCAAGTATGGCGGCTGTATCACTGTGGTAAAACTATTTGTAAACATAAGACCTACCTCCATGTAGGCAGGAAGTGGGAGAAGGGACCAGAAAGGAAGAGGAGGCAAGAAGACACTACATCTTTAAATTAAATTGAATGTTCTGTGACTTTAAATGAAAGCTCTTCTGTTGTTGGGCAAATAAATTTAAACCACTTAACATGGCAGAGAAGGTCAGGCAAGCTTATTATAGTGATCATAGCGTTACAGCTACCGCGATTGACCGCTGCTCTCTGGAATCACCAATAATCAGAGACCGCAAGCTGTGTTTGCAGAGAAAGGTCATCATTCATTTTTTTCAAAGCATTAATATCTTTTGTTTGTTTGGCTCAACATGAAACAGGAATCGATAGAGGTAATTCACGGAGCAATTAGCCCCTCATCTGTCAAACGGCATCTGGGTGTATTTAACAAAAAGACCTTTGCAAAGGTTTAAAAAGGAAGAAAGTGCCTGTACGATCAACAATTTATATTTTCTACATGACATGTTGTGTATGTATCTGTGAAAAGGGGGGCCTTGGGACTAAGAAAATATACATAAAGCATGCTATAAATCTACACTTCAATGTTATGGCGTCGCAGTGTAGAGATACACCAAAAAAAGCTCAGATTGCATTCTTGCCTTGTTCCCAGGAAGATAGTACGGAGCATTTGGGGGATTTGTATCATGGGCTGTCACAGCGCTAGTACAGAGATTTCTCAGAAAAGATCTCAAGGAAAAACTTGTTCTTGGCCGTATAACAAATTAGAGAGTTCGACCATCAGGGGCAAATGCTCTCTTTTGGTATCAGAGCCTACTTTTGTGCTGGGCTAAACATCTCTATCTCCTGTGACTGTCCACGGCCATGCTGTGTGGCCCATTGCATGGACACAGGTCCCAGCTCCCACCCAGCTCAACACTCGTCACGCCACTTTTAAGTTGGCACTGTCTTCACGTCTAGTTTGTATTAAAATAAGACATAAAAAACAGAAATGCAAAATTAATTTAAAAGGCTCTAGAATTATTAAAAAAAAACCACGAATTCTGTTCTGGGGCTGTTTTTCTTTACTAAATTTCAAGTGTGTGTACTATGGGATTTCTACAGTTAGTATCAAAGAGGTAGGCTTTAAAAAATCATCATAGGACTCATCTACACATTTACACAAATGCTATTACTCTTAGCAGGACCAGATGTATTTTGGGAATGTGGTATTTTCTTTTCAATCTCTGTCCCCTCCTTCTCATTTTTTCTTGACTTTCCTTCCTTCTTTCCTTTTTCCTTCCCCAACTCCGCTTTTTTTTTTTTTTTTTAAACTTTTGGTCTTTACCCTGTCCATAAGGTGATGGTCAAAAAAGAAGTCATGAAGTACAAAAAAGAAAGTTACAAAAGTTTTGCTTATTCTGTGACTTAAAGAAAGCACATTTTTCAGTTTAAAATTTAGTTTTATTTTTAATAGTCAAATATTTTTAACAGGCTGTCTATCCATCTCCAAACATTTTTCAGGATAATTGTGAACATCTTATCTGCAAATTATGTTATACAGTTAAATGAAAAGGTAAGAGACTCTACTGAACTTTGGATATAATGACTACTGTGTAAAAATGTCACAGCAAAGACAGAAAGGAAGCCATCCTTAAAATAATGTTGTTTTGGGGTAAAGGGATTATGGAAGTCATTTGTGTTTCATTAACAATTTCAATATTTTCCAAATTCTCTGTCATAAACACAATACTATTTTAATTGGGAAAAGTAAAGCATTACTTACATTTTATACAGTAACACAAACAAGGCAAACATGTCTTTGTGAAGTTGTTATGTTCTATACTGACCTCAGATAACCAGAATTTTACTTTTTGTAAACACTACCATATACTTTTACAGGATTTATTTCATGGCTAGAAATAATATGAGTTCTTAGCGCCTCAAGAAATCATACAGAGCCCGTACAATTCCAGTCACAACAAGACTGAAGTTGAAGGCAGTGAGGTAGTAGGAAGTAGCTCATGGCGCATCTACATTTCTCAAATAATGAAATCCTGTCCATTATAGAATTTCATTGTCAAATACTTGAGTTCATCTTATTTTTCTGGCTGTGGAATTGAATTCTCAAGGCATTGTGACACAGTGTTTCCTTCCTCCCACCTCCCAACTTTTTTGTTATTTTTTCTGTTCATGTGAGCTATGTGAGAAGTTTCCATACATTCAATACATGGCTTCCTTTAATTAGGAAGTCTCTCTGTAACTCATAGATACTGGCTAATAATCATTTTCCACACTTCCAGTTACTAAAACAAACATCATAGTCAGCAGTTGCCTGGGGCCTATCCTGCTTTCATGAAAATACTATATTATACTTGAACAATCATCCAAATCATCCCACCGTCCAAATGGTTAGTCACAAGCAGGGGTCATTATTTCCTTGTTAGACTCTGTTAAGGGTGGGTCTGGCTTCCATGGGCTTTGCACATTCTTCTGATTTGTAAATCAAACCTGAGTTAGAAAGATGGACTGCCACCTCCTCCTGGCTCTGCTTAGTGTCACAGGGGTACAGTTCATCAGACAAACACCTCATAAGCATCAGTTCTGGCTGCCTTCCAGGGAAAACCATGTCATGCCATTGAATAACACTTAGGACCCAATCTTTCATCCTCCTCCTCCATAACTAAATAAATTAGGTAAAGGTCTTGCCCTGTCTCAAGATAACAAGAAGTTTAAAGAACTTACTAGTGTTTCATGTTGCAGACACTAAGCTTTAGAGAAGTGAACAAAAACAAGATGGTGGCTTTCCTGAAGTTCAAAAGCAGCTCTGATAGTAAATGAATACTGATGGGTGCAAATAATACCACTGAAAGAAAAAGGGAAGGGGATCTGGACTGAGGGGTGAGAGAGAGAGCCTTTCTAAGGCTCTCCTACTCAAAACCTAATCATCTAGGGCCAGCAAACGTTTTCTGTAAAACCAAACAGTAAATAGTTTATGCTTTATGGGCTATACCACATCTGTAGCGGTTACTCAGCTAGCGGCTATAGTGTGGAACCGCCATTGAAATATGTAAACAGATGAGTGTTGTCCATGTTTCAATAAAACTTTATTATGGATACTAAAATATGAATTTCCTATAATTTTTATGTGTCAGAAAATATTCTTCTTTAGATTTTTTTTTTCCAACCACAAATGCAAAACCAAACCAAAACAAAACAAAATATTCTTGACTCACAAGGGATGGAAAAGCAACTATTGGATTGGAATTGGCCTTTGGGCCATAGTTTGCCTACCCTTTGTTCTAGAATTCAAATTCAAAATACAAGTCAGTGAATAAAAGCTTACAAAATGGCAGGTCAACTGCCAACTCGGAGTTCTAGTTCAAAGTTTTAGTCCAAATTTGTGAATCGGATCTTACAGAATAATGGTAAACTGTTGTTTATCATTTAACTATCATCTTCTATGAGTAAAGGTGTTTATTTCAGACAAGTTTTATTAAACTTCTTCTCTGCTTTTTAAAAAATTTAGTATTTTTTTTCAGTGTTCCAGGATTTATTGTTTATGCACCCGGGTGCTCCATGCAATATGTGTCCTCCTTAGTACCCTGTCTCCCCACCCCTCCCTTCCAAAACCTTCAGTTTGTTTTTTAGAGTCCACAGTTTCTCGTGGTTCGTCTCTCCCTCCGATTTCCCCCAATTCACTTTTCTTTACCTCCTCTTAATGTTTTTAAAACTTGTCAAATTTAGAAGAGGATCTTAATTATGTATGACTCAGCCATCAGGGTTGGAGTGGGATGGGGTATGTGTAACCAGACCAAATTAAGCTGCATAAAACCATGTCCTTCTATGTGTAAGGTAGATTTTTTTTTTTTCAGGTAAAAAAATTCCCCAAAGTCGGGGCTCCTGAGTGGCTCTGTCAGGTCATGATCCCAGGGTCCTGGGATCGAGTTCCACATCAGGCTCCCTGTTCAGCGGGAAGCCTGCTTCTTCCTCTCTCACTCCCCCTCCTTGTGGTCCCTCTCTCGCTGTGTCTCTCTCTGTCAAATAAATAAATAAAAATAAAAATAAATAAATAATAAAAAAAATAAAATCTTTTAAAAAAATCCCCCAAAGTCTCAAAGCCAATATCAATTTAAATTATAGTTATTCAGGCAATGGATGTGTATTATTAAATAATTTTGAAAACTCTTTGGTGACAGAAGAAAATGTTCCCTTTTTGGTATAAATGAAAATAAGTCAGAACTCAGAATTCTACATTTGTCTGTATATGTATATGTATTTTCTGTAACAAAAAGCTATAAATTAAAATGTCAACATTATGGGGATGCTGGGGTTGATTACTTCTTCATGCTTTTTTCCTATTTTCTAAATATTTCACAATGTGTGTACTGCTTTTATAATTAGAAAAACAACACAATATTATAAGGATATCCTTTACTTCCAACTTTAAAAACTATTTCTAGGGGCAGATCTCTGCCTCTGTAGCAATCCCCGATGAAGAATCATGAAATATGTTGCATGATTCATTGACTGCTATAAGGCTCCGTGATAGCATTGACGATAACCTCCAATGAGCTCATAAAAATAATTACCTGAAAGTTAGACAAATTAAGCATTTTTGTGGCATGCAAATAAAGAAAAGGAAGGAAGAAACATGAGATAACACAAGAAAGATTTCATAAAAGGGACAGAAATAACTATATGTGAAAAGAAATAATGGATGTTACTAACTTCTGTAAAATTTTGACAGGTCGATAGAACTGAATGAGAGAGAGCCAACAAACCTCCCTCCCTTGCTATTCAAAAAAGGAACAAAGCACTAATTACTCTCTGGCATCAAAATCTTATTTATATTTATGACCAAAACTTTCTTAAAAGCTTGTCTTCCTTTTCATTTGTAAGTTTCCTGAAAAAATGGCTGAGGCCAATTAAACTTTCATTCATGGGACAATGAAATAAAGAGGGATTCTTCCTTGCACCGTTTAGAGCAGTTTTAGTTAAACTTTTTGAATAAAGCAGATCTCAACCCACAGCTCAACATGCAATTCTTACCTATGTATTTATTCCTATTACATTCCAGACACCACCATAAAAGAGGTTAATGTAGTTTGCTTTCTCCTTATTAAAAAATAAAAATTTAAAAAATTTAAAAAAAATTAAAAAGACCATGAAAGCAGCTCTGGGAGAAAAACAAAACAAAACAAAACAAACAAACAAAAAAACCCACAACTTATTTTAAAGGTATATTATTAAGTGACTGGTTTTAAATGATCAAGGTTCAAAACAGATTTATTTATGTTGTGCAATGATTGGAAGACAAACAAGAATATGAGAATAAAAGAGCTGGTAGCTTCTCACACCTAAAATGAATGCATTGTAGCCACTTGATACATTTTGGCCTAGAAGCTTGAGATTTAATTATTAGATTTGACTTAGCAAACATTTTTGACTGAAAATACCAATAGAAATATATCTGAGAGAGATACTATTGAGTGTCTCTATTCCTCTCTCTTTTTCTGCTTCTATCCTGTGGAAACCTCGCTTCCAAGTAATCTACTTGACTGACGGAACTGTAAGGGAGAAGAAATTACCGCTGTAGACCCAACTACTTTACTTCACCTTATCAAATGCACTCACCAATTTATGTTCTTAGCACTTTTCCACAGTCTGACAAGAATCAGGACCATTCTGGGGCTTTTGGAGCCCCTCCTGTCTCTCGCAATGGTGCCGACACTCTATCTTGACAACTCGGATCCAGCCACCAGGCACCACCCACAGGCCACTGATAGCCTTTCAACTTGTTGGAGGTGAACCAGGAGGAAGCATGGAGACTTCAGTTTTTACCATTGCATATTATGACTCATAAATTTACATTGACATTCGAAACTCAACTCAAAAAGATTTGGCTCTTCCTCATAAGCTACTGATTGAAAGCTTGTAATAAATAGAGGCATGGAGGGGCCCCTGGGTGGCTCAGTGGGTTAAAGCCTCTGCCTTTGGCCCAGGTCATGATCCCAGGGTCCTGGGATCGAGCCCCGCATCGGGTTCTCTGCTCGGGGGGGAGCCTGCTTCCCTTCCTCTCCCTCTGCCTGCCTCTCTGCCTACTTGTGTTCTCTGTCTGTCAAATAAATAAATAAAATCTTTAAAAAAAAAAAAAATAGAGGCATGGATACTAGAGGTGGGGGCGCTATTCTTCGTTTCATCGGGGACCTCGCTAAGTCCATGAAGTTGCATGGGAGTGCTGAGAGGTAGAGAAAACATATTTAAGAGTGACATCATGGCTGCCCACAGAAAGTCACAGAAGTCTATGGGAAGGACTGGAATGGAGATTGGGACTTGAAGGATTGGTAAGTCTGGGTGGGCGCAGAGAGGAGAGGCAAGACAAAGTAATGAGCTGTGCTCCTGACGGATGTATTATGGCCCAGAGTCTGTGTTGGTTGCTCTTCACATGCTATCCCCTTCACTTCTCATCAGGAAACTGAGGTTCAGAGGAAGTAAAGTTCTCCTAAGGTTGCACAGCTAAGTAATATGGGAAAGCTGATTTAAGCTCAGATCTGCCTCATTCTGAAGCTTATGTTTTCAATGCACTGAACTGTATCAAGGATGTGTTTTGGAAAACAGACCTGCAGGAGCAAGAGTGAGAAGGATGAATACACAAGAGCTTCGGGATGGTAGATTTTCCTTCCTGGAACAGTGGTTGGATGAAGCAATATATATATATATATATATGCATAGATACACAGCTAAGTAATATGGGAAAGCTGATTTAAGCTCAGATCTGCCTCATTCTGAAGCTTATGTTTTCAATGCACTGAACTGTATCAAGGATGTGTTTTGGAAAACAGACCTGCAGGAGCAAGAGTGAGAAGGATGAATACACAAGAGCTTCGGGATGGTAGATTTTCCTTCCTGGAACAGTGGTTGGATGAAGCAATATATATATATATATATGCATAGATATAGATATACATATAGATATAAATATTTTTTCCCCCTAGGAAGACAGAATTGAAATGACAAGCAGGAGAAATGTATTTCCTGGTGACAAAGTATTCCATGTTAACAGTAGAAAGTTAAGCAATTACAGAAAGAATCATCAACAGTAAAATCAACCAGGGCTAGCTACTGTTTTTGTTCTAACATATTGTCTTCCAGCCATTTTTTCATCTTCAAATGCATACATATATTTATGTAGTAGAGTTTTTTTAATTAGAATTTGGTTTTCACATTTCTTTTTAAATTTTTATTTATTTGACAGACAGAGATCACAAGTAGGCAGAGAGGCAGGCAGAGGGAGAGGAAGGGAAGCAGGTTCCCTGCTTAGCAGAGAGCCCGACTCGGGGTCCGATCCCAGGACCCTGAGATCATGACCTGAGCTGAAGGCAGAGGCTTTAACCCACTGAGCCACCCAGGTGCCCCAGGTTTTCACATTTTTGTAATCTAATACCTGAATTAATAACAGACCACAACTATATTGCATCTCATATTCTCCTCAAAAATATATTTTTAATGAATTGGAATATCTGATATGCATGGATTGCCGTACTTTATTAAACTCCTATATTAGACATTGAAGTCATTTCTAGTTTTTCTAGTTTTTTCAATTTGAAATGATGTCAAAATTGTCATGTCAATCATTTTGTTCATTTCTGATTTTTCCTTAAGAAATCATTTTTGAACAAAAAACTCAGCTTGTCTTATTTCTAAGGTTATAGAAAATAAAAATCTATAGTTTTTTCCTGATTTAAAAATTTTTATTTATTTATTTGTCAGAGAGAGAGAGAGAGAGAGCACACAAGCCGGGCGAGCAGCAGGCAGAGGAACAAGCAGGCTCCCCGCTGAGAAAGGAGTTCAACTTGGGGCTCCATCTCAGGACCCTGGGATCATGACCTGAGCAGAAGGCAGATGCTAAACCAACTGAGCCACCGAGGCACCCCTACACTTAAATCTTTACCATTTTAAAAGCTGAAGTTCAGGGCAGACTCCTGATTGATGGAATAAACCAAAATCCTAGCAGAACCTTGACCTGTTCATCACTGCCATCATCATTACCACCATCATCCTCATCATCTGGAAGAGAGAGAGAAATTGAAGAGATTGAGGAAGCAGGCACAGATGGGAAAAGAATAAAGAAAAAGAAAATTGATTTTCCTTTACCTGGGACAGATGTATTTTCTCCAGGTAGGTGACATTTCTTTAAAAGAGCAATCCCCCTGGTGGTCTTGGGAGTGGTGGGAAGCACCCATTTCAGTCTTTGTCAAAGTGCTTATTGGCTTTTTAATACCCAGTAACATTCAGAGATAGTGTTTCCACATCACCCTGCCAATGCATTTCCTCATTTAGGAACATCACCCAGTGGTTTGAATTCCTGAGTTCAAATTCCCACTGCTCAGTTTAACAGCTCTGAGACTTTACACAAGTTCTTTAATTTCTCTGAATCTCTACTCCCACAGGAGTAGAAGAAGATAAAAATGCCAACTGGGAATGTTTGAATCACAATGATTAAATTAGATCCTGTACCATCAGTCAATCACCTGTATTACCTCCTTTCTCCCTTTTCTCCACAATTTTCCTTTTCACAGGGAGCAAGAAAGATCTTTTCTTTCTTTCTTTCTTTCTTTCTTTCCTTCTTCTTTCTTCCTTTTAAGAGGTTTCTTCATTTTAAAAAGCTGGATTCAGTCATTCCACAAACTTCTGATCTCTGGGCACTGAGGATTCAGACATTACCCACACCCTTATGGGGATCATAGTCCCGTAAACAAGACATGAGGGTGACATAGAAATGAGATAAGATTTCAAAGGGAGAGAGCTTGGCACAGAGCTATGTCCATTCTCAAATAAGGAAGGGTCAAATATATTTGGAGAGGGGGACATCAGAAAAATTATCATTGAGATGAGTCTTACAAAATGAGTGCATGCTTGCCTAGCAGGGAAAGGAAAAGGGGCATCCCTGGCATAGGTTAATGTTTGGTCCAACGGTGGTGAGAAGGGGATTGCTGGATGGCATAAGAGTCCTTAACAGAAGCTAAAAGTTATTCAAATGGGACTTCCTCTGTAGAGCACCGTCTGGACCCTTATACAGGAAACCCTCCCTACGGCCTTAGCACTTTAATTGTACCACATCTGTGGATTTCTTTGACATTTACTACTTCCTGCTTTGCACTGAAGCTATTTATGTACTTATTTTACTTTCATACACACTAGAGAAACAGGGGACAGTTTTATCCTGGTGTTCTCTAAAGAACCTTTAATTTAAAATTACATATACATATACATATATAAAAATATATACTATATATTACTATGAAATATGTTATATATGTAACATTAATATATATTGATAATTCTCTTATTTAAATTAAATTATTAAGGTCATAAGGTCACTATATATAATACATATACATATAAATATGTATATTGAAAGAATGAAGGCCAAGCTACTATCTTTCACATTCACTGTCTATCCTGGTGGGGTGTTTGATCATTTCATTTATGGAGCACCTATCAGTAAAAAGAGTTTTGTCTTTTTCTTATATAGCTGCTTGCATATTAAGCATTGATAGACATGCAACACCTACCCCTTCACCTATGAAGACAACTGAACAGGTTTGCTCTTGCTATCAAAGAAATGAATTTCTTCCAATACCATTGAGTCTTCTAGAATAGGCAAATAATACCATCTCCTTTTTTATTGCCTACCCAATTTGGAGCATTTCAGGCAGATGCTGGGACCTGAAAAAGGACTCTCAGAAGACTGATTTGGTGAGTTCCCTTTAAAGATGGAGAGTTGCTGGGATGCTGGGGGTGGTTGTGGGACCAATTCAGGGACACTCTGTCCTTCAATCTTCCAGGTTTAGACCCCCTTCAATCAACTAATGGACTATTCTAGTTGGCTTCAAGTCAAACCTGCCAAGAAGATGGTTAATATTCACCTCATTATCTTGATTATTATGGGTAGTAATAGAAGTAATACTATATTACTATAATATCATTCATAATGGCTTACATTTATTGAGCATTAACCATGGTCAGGCATTTTCTAAACACTTTGTCAATACTAACAAGATTAATATCCGAAGCGATTCAATGACTTGGTTACTATAAGCATCCTCATTTAGTAGATGATGAAACTGAGTCACAGAGAGCATAAGTATTTGCCACTTCCCCAAGGTTCACACCTGGTAGGTGGTGACCGTGGATTTGGGCCAAGAGCAATTTGCAATGGAGCCTGGGTTTTTATCCTCTGTTCCATTTCATTGACCCACCTGATTGAGGACATATTTTCACTATCTTACAAATATGGTGCAGACACTTTAAGTGACTTGTCCAAGTCCACACACTGAAAATGATAGGGCCAGGCTTTGGAGTCACTGAACAGTGAGCTCCAAAGCCTAAGTCAGGGTCTCCAAATCTTCCATCCTTGGTCAATATTTATAACATATCTGCTTATAACTACATGGTATCTTCCTCCTACCTGTGGCTCTATTAGGGGATGATTTCTGAGGATGAAAGAAGAGTGAAAATAGGGTGGCTCCTGACACTGGTATAGTAGTCATTGAGGTCAGTTGAAATTGTATTTAACATGTCTGTGAGTAAGTTAATTTCAGGATATTTGCATGTTTCCTATAGGATCTTTTGAAGATGATTTACCCCTCTTTGCTCTACAGTGAAAACTCCAGTCATTTTGGTATGGGTCAGCCTTCAGGCTATGATTTAAAACAAAAGGTGTTAAGAACCCAAGTCAAAGAGGTCGCTCAGTCAGTTAAGCATGGGACTTTTGATTTTGGCTCAGGTCATGATCTCAGGGTTGTGAGATGGAGCTCTCTGATAGGCTCTATACTGAGCGTGGAATCTGCTTAAGATTCTGTCTCTCTCTCTCTCTCTGCCCCTCTCCCTCCCCCACATGCGTATTCTCTTTCTCTCTCTCTAAAGAAAAAAAGAGGAAGGAAGAAAGGAAGGAAAGGAGGAAGGAAGGAAGGAAGGAAGGAAGGAAGGAAGGAAGGAAGGAAGGAGAAAGGAAGAAAGAAAGAAAGAAAGAATTAAGGTCAAAGAGTGAGAAGGAAATATCCCAGAGAGATAAAGATATGAGATACAGCACCTCAAGATCATGTTCACCCTTTGAAATACTAAACTGATACAAAACAAAGATTAGGGATGCCAAATATGCCTTCATGCCCAGAGTAAAGGTTGATCTGGGTGCTTGAATCCACAGGCCAAAGCAATAGATTCCCTCATGTGGGTTTGGTGGAGAAGTGGGGATGAAGGCTGCTCCAGATTGAGTTCAATTGGAAATATATGATAAATAAAAGTAGTTGTCTGATTGATACCAGTGTAATTTACTGTTTGTGGAATTTGAAATGGGTACACCCTGTTCGTTCATCATGGAGGCTCTTACACTACCCCATCAAATTCCTGCGGTCAGAAGATGGACTAATAAATTTGATCACCTCAGCAAAGTCATGCTAATTAGCTTGAAATATCTATCTTATGTGTCTCTTTCCTTCAATAATATACAATAAAATTGCCAAGTTGTCATTTGATTCCCTGAGTTACCAAAAGAGACTTCACAGAAAGCATAAAGCAAGGTGTTATTTCTTATCTATTCTGAGGGTGAAATCGGTGATATGTGTTTATTTATAGATGGTGCCTACAATTGTCCCTCTTAAATGAAATCTGACAATTGGAAGTGACTGCAAGAGAAGGCAGTGAGTGGTCCTAAATAAATAAGATAGTATGGAAGCAAGGGATTTTCTTCTCACTCCTGTAACTAAATTTGACAAAGGAGTCAAAGTTTGCTTTGTCATCATCAACAATTAGGTCTATGACAAATAATCCCTCAACAATCGACTTAGGTCTTACTCTGGCTTAAATTATTAAGCAGGTCAGAAGGTAATTGTTTTGGTGAAATTGGCAGCTAGTATAATTAACTTCTTAGCATTATAAATGGTTTATTCAGGAAACTTGACAAATTGGGTAAGAAACAAAACCTTTTTGTGGTTTTAGTTTGTTTTCTGATCCTGATCTTCAAGCACACTATATCAAAATCTTCCTTTCCCATTCTTTAAAAAGATCTTGGCAAGGTCCTATAACTTTTCAGTGCTTCTTAGATATTAAAACTCAGGTTAACCTATTTCAACTTTAATCTCTTATGAGATTCAAATTTCTTCTTCTTTCTCCCAACTGTCCCCAAAGCAGACTGGATTCTGGCTGCTTGAATTGTCCTTTGTCATCAAGCTCCTGGGCCTTCTTGATCTGACTCTGATCAGGAGGAATTAAAGGCACATTGGCTTTTTCTGTCCTTGATTGACCTTCCAATGTTAGAAGGAGGATGTCAAGGAAGAAGGTAAAGGAGGAAGGATTTATCTAAATTGCTAGGAAGTCAGGTGGAGGCAGGGTTCTTGGCTTCACTGATTCTCTTTGGAACTGGTAACAACCACACATGTATATCTTTTTCCCTCAGGTGGTGTAGGAGCTTAACCCCCAAGACATCTTTCTCAAGGTCATGCCTATTCCTTTGATATGTCCAGAAATTCTCAGCCTACCTCTCCATTGGTCAAGCAGTCTCCTGGCCAGCTCTAAGTCTCCTGACCCCTCTTTCGTCTCAGTGCTTCCTCAGTTGGAGATGGAAACATTGGGCCATCTTTGCATCTTCGCACACTCTGAGGGTCAGAGAGGTCACTTAGGTTGAATAGGTGGCTCTGTCTTCTTCCCAGGCATGCTATAGCATTGTCCCAGCAGACCCCACTACATAGGCTACTTTGATCTACTTCCTTTGTAGACTTTCTGCTTCTGAGGACCTCCTTTGACCAACTCTGTGCAAAATGTCTATAAACATTTTGCCCAAATCACAAGTAGGCCTTTGTTAAAGTCACACAAAATCTCTTTCAACCATGTTCTCCTCTTTTATGGCAGCACTAGGACAGGCTATAGTTTGTTGGTTCCAGCAAGATCATAACTAGAGACTAAAAAGTAAGTTCCCCTTTCCTATAGGCACCTCCAGGATCCACAAGCAATTCTTTTGATTTGCAGTTCTGTAAGCAGTTATCTTTGAAATGAGGAGGAAGTAGCTTCTCCCCATGAACCTCCACTTCCCAAGTAACTGCAAGATATTTTCTTCCATGATGATTTCTATAGGTATACCGGGAATGAGGTGTGAGGTTGAGTTGAATGAGCTGTGGTAGGTAGTAGCAGACTCCCTTCACATCACTTGGGGGGAGAATCTAGCCCCAACTGTAGTTGGCTCGTTGGTGACTTGGAAGTGTGGCGTGCCCTATATTATCTCCAATATGGGTTTTGTTTGCAAGAGTCAAATAAATTCCATATAAATTCTACTTTTCCTTTCCACAGCACCCTCTACTATCCAAAAAAGCCAATATGTGTAGAATCTCTGAAATCAGAATGCCAGCACTAGAAGTGAGTTGCCAAGTACTCTCCAACAATTAGCAGCAATACTGGAACACTTTGCCTCCTTCTCTTGGTTGGAGTTCTTTCCAGAAGCAGTCATGCTTTTGACCACAATGTTCACTCATGATCCTTGATTCATCCTTGTTTCTGTGATTCTGGGGAGCAAAGACCTCGGAAGAAACATGTGTGGTAACTTGGGTGGATTTTGCTTGCAAAAGTCAAATAGGTACCATGCCCCCACTACTTCTGCCCACTGCCTCCCCTACTTCCGGAAGAACCAGTGCATTTCTTCCTTCTTCCCCTCAATTGTCTTTTGGAGTTGTCCACGCAGCTTCTTAATAAGCATAACCCTGCTCCTTGAGTCTTACTGGAAATAAGCTCAGTGCTGACGGGATATGATCTTTTCGGGGGTGGAGGGGAATGAGGGGTCAAAGCTACATTTGACCCTTTGTTCCACAGACTTACTTCATAGCTGAGCAGTCAAATTTTGATTTAAACTTCTTTTTTTTCTAGGCCCTAGATCAGTTCCTTACCTTGGAACATGTCCCCTCTGCTGATCTCATACATTTTTATTTTATTTGATACTTGATGTTATGCTTGGATTATAGAACTTCCATTCAGTAAAGGTTCTGTAACAAATTGTTCTTTTGTACAATTGCCAACTATCTCAGGCTAAAAACATATTGGGGGAAAAAGCCAGATAAAAAATTAAGTGAAGTCAAAATTAGGGGCTGGCTAATAAAATCAGATTTTCTTGACACTTTTAGTCAATGCAAAAATAATTGTGGGAATATAAAAGGTTTTTTATGGTCAATTATTCTTGTCTTAGTAAGTATCTATAATCATAGCCCCCTTGGAATAGGTAATAATCCTCCCTAGAAAAAAGTGAGACTTCCCTACAGATCCATAAGAAAGGTAAAACGTTATCACATGCATGCATAAAATATATTAATATTGAAATGTACCAGCTTTAAGGTCAATTGGGTAGACATCTTCTTTTCTATCTTAAAAAAATTATATATATATATATATATATACACACACACACACGCGCGCGCGCACGCGTACACACACACACACACTATCTGACGTTATTGGGTTGCTGACATCCAATTGATCTGCATTATTCTTAGCTGGCAAGAGCCTATATACCTAAATGCCTCAGATAATAGGTATTACAGTATTAGGTAAAAAGCCTCCATGCAGTCTATAGCAATATCAAAAAGGTAGAAAGTGTAAAATAAGGGAGATTAAGATGACACCAGAAAGCTTTGAATGAGGTGTCATTTTGCATTTAGAGAGACAACCAGGGAAGTTAAGACAGAAGAAAAAAATGCCCTTTTCTCACCAGCTGCCCTTAAAGGTTTACAAATGATCTGTTAACAGAAATGAGTTTCTCTTGGGCTTCAGACACCATTTATTACGCTGGGAGAGAGAAAAAAAAGAGAGAGAGAGAGAGATAGAAAAGACCAGAAAATTATGCTTATTTGAAGGCAAAATGCTTCCCATCAGCAACATGATGAAAATGTAGCAAAGGTGTCAGCCAGATGTTGACATGTTAATATTTTTCATGAGGTCTTTCAGTGAGGAATGAGTACAAAGAACTTTTTGGGTGTTCTTTAGAATATGAATTGAAATGCATTGTTAGGCTAGATGCCTGGCCCAGGAAATCACGATTGTATTTGATGATGAAGAGGAAGAGGACGTGTGTCCTAAATAGGGGGCTTGAACCTCGATTCCCTGGCTGCCTCCCAGATGTCTTGTGCTACGAATGGGCTCATCTGAGCTCTCCTAGTCAATTTCATTCTGGAAAGTAGCCAGTGGGCCTAGTTCATGACCCAGTGATGTCATTATAATTCATTCTCCCTACCACAAAGACTTTGGAACTTTCCAATTTACAATGGGTCTTTTTAATAAAGAAGAATGTCATGCACAGAATTTTTAAGTGTTTCTAATGATTCATATTTTTTTTTCTGTTTTAGCCTCAAAATGGTCTATCTTATTCTTACAAAGGCCGGACTCCTAAAATCCTTCAAGGATTTTCATGTCTTTGTTATGTTTTACAGGCTGAATGAGAGTAACCGAAGCTCGTTATGGGAGCATCTTGTCTCGAGAGCAGTAACAACAACTTTATATCTTATGCATTCATCAGAGCCGGGCACCTCGGACGTAATAGGATTCAACTGATGCTTTCTCCAGAAGGCTCACGTGGTAACTCTAAGTGGCATCAATGCCATTTTTAGTGATGTTCTGTGTCTTTGGAGCCTGGCTTTACAAGGTAGGGGAGGGCGAGGGGCTGAGTGAGACACAGGTAAGTCATATAAGAGCAGGGGCTAAGCATCCTCTGTGTGTTCTCTCAACACCTCTGTAGGCTGTGTGAGAAAATATCCACACATAAAGCTCATGCATAAATCGAGCTTAACGCTGGGGGTTTGGGGCCCTCCCCCCGAACCTCACCTCTTTGAACTCGGTTAACCCTCCCTGCTAAAATAAACTTTGCTGTGATGACTTCACTTATCCTGGGCTTGGATCTTTTAAAATCCTGGGCAGTACAAGCTGAGGGGATGATCAATGCATTTGTGGCCTGCGCTGTAATTTAACTTGCTCTGTCTGACAGGAGATGTGGAATAGCTAAAGAGAGGCTTTACTTGTAATCTGCTTATCACCTGATCCTGGAGTGTTTGTGAAGAGCGAGGCCTTCCCTGTACTCACTCCCAGTTGAGGGTTAATGCTAAGAAAGAGAAATTGCCCTTTGGTGTGTCTGACGGAGCCACCAGATAAAGCCTCTTCTAGACACCTTGGGAACCCCCCTCCCCTTCTAGACCTGATGGACACTGGCTTTCCTGAGCTAGCATCACTTGTCTTCCTTCTGTAGACTCATTAACAGAAGTCACTTGCTGTAATTATGATGTGCTGGGAAAGGGAAAGTGGGGGGAGGGGAACCCATCTATTTTTTCCGACTGCTCTTCTAGTGGGTAGAAACGAAGTCAGATCCTCACTGCCAGATTGGTACTGGTAAGAGAAGGAAGAAGAGGGAGGTGGCCGGAGAGCAGGGCAGGGTGGAGAAGAGATGCCGGTCACCTGAATGTTGACTGAATGGGAAAAGCCAAGGGAAGGGAGTGAGGGGTAGAGGGAGCATAGGAGGAAAGAGTAGAGAGAGAGAGAGAGAAGAAAGTTAGGGAGAGAAGGTTTTAATAAGAAATCACAGTGTGGAAGACTCCAGAAGACAGGCAGGTTAGCATATAATAAAATCAAAGAGGGTTGGACACAGAGGCTCTACTTCCAGGGGCATTAACCCTTCCAAAAGGCAGTTTTTTGGGGTTTTATTCTGTCTTTTGTTTGTTTGTTTTGTTTTTGTTCTTTTTTTTAAGATTTTATTTACTTATTTCAGAGTGAGACAGAACATGAGTGGGGCCGAGGGAAGGGGAGGTCAGCAGAGGGAGATGGAGAAGCAGACTCCCAGCTAAGCAGGGAAGACCGGCACAAGGCTTGATCCCAGAACCCTGGGATCATGATCTGAACTGAAGGCAGACACTTAACTGACTGAGCCACCCAGGTCCCCCACTTTTTCTGTTTTTACCAAAAGCTGAGCCATAGCAGACAGCCTGTCCGTCTTAGGTCCTCCAGCGTCAGGTAATTGAAATTCTTCTATTGACTTGCAGGAACATAAAATTATTTGAAGTGAGCACTCTATGATTCTGATCGAGGTAATGTTGTCTTCCTGGGAAGCAGATCCTGGATTTGGTGTGCCCTCAAAATGGTCATATGTTAGTGGGACTGCTAGTTATATAAGCCAGCAATCACAACCAGGGGAAGAGTGTTATCATAGCCATAGGTATGGAGGGCTGGGGGGACCCAGAAAGCAAGTAGGAGGGGACATAGGACCAGCATCACAGAAAGTATACAATAAAGATGAAAGTATTATAGTAATCATAATAAAAAATTTCAATGATGAAATTAATAATAGCTACTGCTGTTTTTTAAAGTCTCTATCTTGGACATGTCTCTTCTATGAAGATGTCTATTTATGCACAGATCTGAAAACATATATGTATGTATACATGTATGGATTAAATATGTATGGATTTGTAAATATGTCTAGTATTCACAGAATCTCTCAAGATAAGTATTATTATTATTCCAGTTTGATATCTGAAGCTATTAAAGTCTAGAGAGCTTCTAAAACTTAGTCAAAGAAGCATGCCCACATATCAATAACATTTGATCATGGTATCTTGGTATAAATTTGCAATGACATCTATGCAATCCATAATATACACAATCAGAGTGAGGCAGAATGGGGAGGATGTTGGAAAATTGGTTGGAAATGAGCTCAGTGAATAGTTTATATGCTGCTCATAGTAAACATATTGTATCTAATAGTCACTAGGAAGGTGTGGGAGGTTTCCACCAGGGGAGTCATATGATCAGACGTCTATTTGTGAAAGATAATTGATTAGAGGAGGGATGAGAATTCAGACAGAGTGTCAATGAGAGGTTATGGCAATAGGCCAAGCAAACCATAACATGGAAATAACCCCTAGAAACAAATACGGCAATTGATCTGATCCCAACACTGACAGCTGCCACTCTTAGTACCATTCCCATTTTATGGCAAAGAGGGTTTAAATAGTCTTCCCACAGCAGCAACCCTGGGCATGGCAGGGCTGGGACTGAAACCCAGGTTTCAAGGACCTGTTCTTGTGTGGACCACAGCACACTTACGAGAACGATGGTAAGAAGAGAACTGGAAATTAAAACTATAATCTCGGTTCTAAAGTCTTTAGTGAATTAGAACAAAATGAAGAACTAAAGGAAAAGAGGATGGAAAGCCAGTGCAAGAGTTTTCATAGGAGCGTGGGGGGAAGTGTGGTCAAAGCGATATGAGACATCAAGGAAAGTGACCACAGTTCCGACCTGAAAAATTTTGAAATCAGTAACGATCGTTCTCTTCTTCTGGAGGCTGTAGAGGGAGCAGTGTCCTGCAGGTCCAGACTCTTTCTACAAAGGCAGATTCAGTTGGACTGATGTGTACTATGGGCATCTGGTATTTTTTGTTTGTTTGGTTGGTTGGTTTTGTTTTTTGTTGTTGTGGTTGTTTGTTTGTTTGTTTGTTTTTTCCGAAGCTCCCCCTAGAAGTGTAATGTGAACCCTCAGTTGAGAACCACGGATTAAAGTCAAGGATGGGAGAACATTTTCTGCTAAGTAGAAGATAGGTAAAAAAATTGCTGCTCACACAGTGGGAGTTCTAGTAGGAAAAGTGGAAGTGTTTGAAAGAGAAAGAAAAGCAGCCATTCGTGTTGTTAATGCCATTCTACATGAATCTTTGAGTAACTTCCCTCTCTATTGCTTGATTTTATATTTATTCTATGACAGTGGTTTGGTCTGATTGCATTATTCTTTTACGGTAAGCATCTAAAGTATTTTTGATAAGAGAGAAGTGGGATGTGAATACTAAAAAATAATAATGATAATAAGATGTAGGTATGTGTGACATGTGTGACTGACTATTGGCTTGCTAATACTTAGAAGCTACAATTCATTAACTGCTGCCAGGAAGGTGAGTTTTTTAACTATTCATGCAGTGGGGTGATGGCTTGGGTTGAATCATCTATAATGCTACGTGCCAGTACAGCCTCTGCATTTTCCTCTCTCGGATATTTATTATCCCATATGACAGCAACAACAACAAAGCCTGTGACCTCATTTAAACCGAGATTTTTAATCAACAAAGAGAGGAAGGAAGGAAGGAAGGAAGGAAGGAAAGGGAGGGAGGGAGGGAGGGAGGAAAGAAGGGGGGAGGTAGGGAGAGAGGAAGGGAGGAAGAGAGGGAAGGAGAAAGGAAGGAGGAGGGGAGAGAGGAATGGAAGGAGGAAAGAAAGAAAGTAATCAGAAGAAGGAATCAAGCAAGTCTTTACAGAACAGAGCAAATGGAATGAATTTGATGATAAGTGTAAGAGGTGGAAGACACAGAAGTAATGGCTGGAGGACAGGTTCATGCCTAGTTATTGAGCTAATGGGAAGACATAAGAGATGTGATCAAACTGTCCCCTGAACCATGGCACTTGGAGACATAGTCACAGAATGTTGCAGTTTCACCTGTGGTTTGTGCCCAGTTGATGCTCCTAAAGAGGCAGGTGGAATTAATTAGAACCCTTTTTTGAAAAATTATGACAGAATAGTTTCATGTTTTCTTTTATTATTCAATGTCAGTTCAAGCATTTCATTTTGATTATATCTGAGAAATAAATTATAATGTAAGAATAAGGAAACCACATAGCTTGGAAATAGCCACTTAACTCCAGATAAGTTTGTCAGCCAAATCTAAAGTCTACATTTGGGTCCAAAGCTTCAGTTGCATAAGGACAGTATGATTTGACTTACAAGTGGCATATGTGTCAGTGTACAATATGGCCCCATAAGTAAGCAAAGAGGACATGGCTATGGTATAGATGACCCAGAGCAGAGAGAAGCATCACTTGGCTTACCTGGGGAGTGGGCCATCAAACCTAGATAAGGTAAACATCACATTTTTCTTTTCCCTTGGCTAAAAGACAACTTACAGAGACATAATAATAATCTTCAAAAAGTTGGCTGTCTTTTGCATGCCACCCTAGAAAGAATTGTTGAAAGCAATTTTGAGAATGGTAATAATCATCTGGCTATAAGAAAGAACATTCTAATAACTAAACTTTTCCAGAGAGAGAATGGGCTTCTCTAGAAGAAAGTAAGTTTACCTTAGCAAGAGGGATTCATCTTGATAAAAGAGATCTGGGTATCAGGTGGGGGGAAAAAGTAGTAGTAGTAACAATAATAATATAATAATAGTAATAATAGTATATTATTACTATATAATAGTAATAATAATATAATGGGTTATAGTTACTGAATACTTACTATATACCTAACACTGCTTTATATGTATCCTCATATGTATCCAATGACAATCTTTTGTAAGATTAATGATACCCTCCCTATCATACAGATAAGAAAAATGAAGCTCAAGAAATTGCTTCTAAATGGCATAGCCTGAATTCAGCTCCACACTTTAAACAATCACCCTCTCCTGCCTCTTAAGGTAGTTGCAGTGAGAGATCTTCAAGGTCAGTTTAAACTCTAATGATCATTGATTTTGGAAGTTACACTTCAGGAGTTTAGATTAGTGGTTTGGAGTCAAACCAGGGTTCAAATCTGGATTCTTTCTTGTTATTGATGTGTAACCTTGGGTGAAGTACTTAAATCCTTTGAAGCTCATTTTCTTCATCTGTGAAATATAGATTACAATATTTAATTCACAGGACTGTGAGGATGAAATAATGGTGTTGTATGGTGAAATATGGTGTTGTATACAGCTATTCAGCACAGTGCCTAGTATTAGTTATTATGTTAACAAAAATAGTAGCTATTACTAAAACAATATGCAACAATAAATAATATGTCCTAAAACAGAAGATATTGTTAGAGTAGTGCCTTGCACTACATGTGATACTTCTAAGTTTTAGTAACATAATATATAAAAAAAAAAAAGAGCACTGATTATTGGACCAGGTTTGGATCCTTTGAATCCTTTCAGAGAATGACCATTTGATTTCCTCCCTGAACCTCTTATACAGTAGGATACCAATTTAAATTAAATGACAATTTGGGTAAAATAAATTTGCAAGATGTATAGAACAAGACATAATATCAAGAATACATGAAGACAACCCAATAAAACTGACAAAGAACAGATGCTTCACAGGAAAAGATGCGCATGGTGAATGAACATAAGAAAACTTGATCAAACAAGTTATTTTGGGGTCAAATCATTGGAAAAATAGTCATTGCCAGTAAAATAATGACAATATCCCACTCGTTGTCTTATTTTTGCTTCATCCACATCACCGTCAAATCATCACTCCATGTCTCTGCTCCCTTTATAGGAAACTCTTCAAAAGGTTGGTCCATACTCATGTTTTCCACTTCATAACTCCTCTTTTGCTTTTGAATAAACTTAAATCTAGGTTTCTCTCTTTCTTTCTTATTATAAAAGAGAAAGGATGTTTCTCCTTGAGTTGTTGACTGCCATTTTGAAATCCTGAAGGAAGCGAATTCTACATAAATAGAGCAGAAAAGTAAGAGGAAACCAGGTCCTTTGTGACATTACTGAGAATTTAAACACACTTTTAGGGGAGGTGGGGCAGAGGGGGAGAGAGAAAGAGAATCTCAAGCAGATTTCATGCCAAGTAGAGCCTCACACAAGGCCTCGATGCCACAACCCTGAGATCGGAATCTGAGATGAAACCAAGAATCGGATGCTTAACTGATTGAGCCACCCAGGCACCCCTAGAAACAACTTTAAATCTTATTCTACTTTGGGACATTTCTCCTGTCATTTTACCAGTTTGAATGAAGGTTCTGTTTCCTAGAATGAATATGGGTGAGAAGAGCCACCCCTCGAGAAGAGTCTATGGATGGGGTTTCCCTGAGAGATTCCCTGAAAGAAGGGACTACATGCGGGAAGGGCAATTACTGGTAGGTTTTAAGGAGAAAATTTTTCGATAATTTGGCCTACAAAAATGCCAGTCAGTATTCAATCTATGTAATTCCTGCAGATTTGTATCTAAATTCCTCAGGAAAATTCACTTATGAGCCAAGTCAAATCAGTGAAAGATTCAACCAAGATATGAAAGGGTTTGTGCAAGGATGAGTCATAGGCTTTGAAAAAAAAAGCAAGAAACATTTTGACTTAAAATATGTAACTTTTTGGTCTAGGATTCAGACTAAAGCAATTTTTTTGTACTTTTTTAAAATTTAATTTCTTTTCAATGTAACAGAATTCATTGTTTATGCACCACACCCAGTGCTCCATGCAATACGTGCCCTCCTTAATACCCACCATCAGACTCACCCAACCTCTCACCGCCCGCCTCTTCAAAACCCTCAGATTGTTTTTTAGAGTCTATAGCTAAAGCAATTTTAAAGCCCAACTTCTTTATCATCTAATTAAAGCTTTGCCTCCCTCTCTCCTGATTTTTTTTTCCAGTTAGTTTAGACAGTATTTAGCCCTGATTTGGTGAGGTGCTAGAGATACAATTATAAATAAAATATTCCTCATGTCCTTATTTAATACCACACAGTATAATGGGGGAAGAAAGATATGAAAAATATTATTTTTGTTTCTTTTCAGAGTGGTGAGTGAATTTTTTTAGTTTGATTTTTTGTTTTATTTTAAGATTTTATTCAAATTCAAGTTAATTCATAGAGTATAGTATTAGTTTCAGGGATAGAATTTAGTGATTCATCAGTTGCATGTAACATCAAGTGTTCACTCCATCAAGGGCCCTCCTTAATGCCCATCATTCAATTACCCTGTCCCCTCTACCCCCCCAGCAATCTGGAACAATAAGGTTGTTCCCTATATTTAAGAGACTCTTATGGTTTGGTTTTGATTTTTAAATTCTAATTAAAGTTCTTTAACTTTCTTTAGAAGCACACTCTTTACAACCAATATTTAACCAAGAAATTTGGCTTCTTTAAGTTTTTTGTTTGTTTGTTTTTTGTGAGTCTCGCTTCTCTCTGTGCTTTTTGACCTTAAAGAACTGGAGAGGGAAAGGTGGGAGAAGGAAAATGTAAAGTAAGACCTTCTATACAGGTGACCAAACAGATCCTGGGAAACTCAGGAGTAAAAGGAAATGAACAAAAGGTAGGGTCTGGTGAATCTTTGAAGTAAAGGGAGCTATGAAGTTACTCCACCTTCAGGTGATTTATTTCAAAGTTTTAATCATGACATAGAAAGTGATCTCCAAAAGTCTGGATTATAAATCTTGATTGTCAAAATGTTGCTTGGATGCAAACTGTAGCTACGGCCTTTATCCATAGATCCATTCAAACCACTTCTCAATTCTGGCCACTTGGTTGTACTAAATAATTTTTATATAGCATTTTTAGAATTTTTTTTAATCTAGAAAATACTCTCTGCTCAAACTATTTGTTTTCCAAATAATACCTATATAACTATATATTTCATAAATGTAAATTATGTTCTAGTTTATGACCATCATTCATGAACATCCATTCTCATAAGCAATATTTGTATAATGCTTCTGAACCTGAAGAAGAATCATTACAAATATGATGCATCCTAAAAGGAAGATTATCTAAAAAATAGAGATTTGCTTACAGAGAAATACACATTGAACTGTGTTTTGAATTAGGAAAAAAAATATATATTTCCTTCATTGAGAATTACTTTAGGGTGTTTTATAATAAGATTAAGTCCCCTGAATTGAATTCAGTTCTTTCCCCATAATAAGATGTTTTTGCTTATCGTAATCTATAAATTCTTAAAGCCTATATTAAACATTATACCCAACACAGAATAAAATAAATGGTCACAGAACATAAGGTTATCAATACATTTGAGTATATTTATGTTTGGTGGAGTAAGACATCCTGACTCCGTGTTTATAGATACCCATGTTTATGTTATAATAATGTACACACAGTAAGTATATGTGTGTTAGGAGAGTGCTTCATTATATCTTCTATTGTACCAAAGAAGATTAATTATGTGGAAAAGCAACCTCATATCTCTTATTTCGTACAATTTTAAACAAAATAATTGTCATCATTATGTTCACTGTAATCTTCAAGCAGACTCATGGTCATTCTGTTGGCTTGTGAGCTTCAATAAATTGAATAAAATAAATAACAACAATAAACTAACCAAAAATCATGGTCCCTACATTGGAGGAAATGGAATTCTTCCTGGACAGGAGCTTTTAATGTGCACAAAGTGTGTACATTAAAGAAAAACTAATCAGTCTATGTAAATATCTATGTCTATGTGCAAAGCAGTGATAGATTTGGGAAACAAGACCCTGTTGGAAAAGGGAGAAGGCTTTCTGAGCTGCATTATGTATATGTATATTTGGAAAAGAGTTTCATGGAGGAAACATCTTAAACTAAACTTTAGAGGAATAGTAGACCTCAGATTGTGGAAGGATGGGATGAAGGAGAAATGTATTTCATATATTAAGAAAAACAGAAAAAAAGAAAGGAAGGAAAGAAAGGAGAAAGGGAGGAAGGAAGGAAGGAAGGAAGGAAGGAAGAAAGGAAGGAATTCTAGAGGCTTCCATTTTTGTTTTGTGTCAGGCATAGAAATAAATGAAATATTTTAGATCCCAAGAAAATAATTAGAAATCATCAGCTAAACAATAGCAGAAATAATAAAAGCAAAGCAAAACATACTTTTCTTTAATATCATCAAAAACTGTAGACATAAGGAAATAAAACACACTCACACACAAACAAAAAACAAATGAGCAACAAAAATCCCTACCCTCTAGAAAGACAAATCTTTTTTAAGTAGGTGGACAACATAGGATACATTCAAACCTGGGGTCAGGTGCAGGAGCTGGGGGCAGGTGGACTGAGGAGAAAACCTGTGGGGGAAGTTCAGCCTTTGTTTTGAAAAGAGGAAATAGATGAGGCTTTTTGATGACTCTACAGGCTGCCATTTCAGACTGCATCTGGAGAAGCCCCAAATGCAGAGTATCCTCTCAGTCAAGCTGCTTCCAAGGAAATGGAGATGATTGAGCAGAGGCTGGGAGTGGAGGCATGAAGATATCACAGACTCCCAGCTGTCAGGATCTCAGCTTCCTGCCATCTCCCTGAGTTCCAACATCAGGCACTTTGCAGTCTTCTGAGCCTTGGTGAAATGGTAAGGATACAGACTATTTCTTAAATTCTTTAAAAGCTGAACATTCTATAAAAGACTAAGTAAAGGGGAAAAAAAAAAACAGGACAATGTATTACGGAGTTTATAGTATATAAAATATGAAGATATCACATGAGACAAGATTAAGTATAAATGAAATTGTGCTGGTATAAGGTTATTTCATTACACACAGAAATTATATAAAGCTAATTCAAGATTGATTGGGATAAGTTAAGAAGGTAAACTATAATCTCTAAAATAATAATATATAAACACAATGTATAAAATAACCTCAAAAATAACAATACAAAGAGGTAACACAAGAACTCAATAGAGAGCGGCAACTGTGTGGTTCAGTTGGTTAAGCATCCAACTCTTGATTTCAGCTCAGGTCATGACCTTCCACATTTAACTATGCATGATGTGGAGCCTTCCTGAGATTCTCTCTATCCTTTTCCTCAGCCCCTCCCCCACCACTCATGTGTGATTTCTCTCTCTCTCTTAAAAAAAAAGAAGCCCAGGGCGCCTGGGTGGCTCAGTGGGTTAAGCCGCTGCCTTCAGCTGTCATGATCTCAGGGTCCTGGGATCGAGTCCCACATCAGGCTCTCTGCTCAGCAGGGAGCCTGCTTCCTCCTCTCTCTCTCTGCCTGCCTCTCTGCCTACTTGTGATCTCTCTCTGTCAAAAAAATAAATAAATTATTTTTTAAAAAAAAGAAGAAGCCCATAGAAAAGAGAGAATGGAATATTGGAAATTTCTTTTTTGTTGTTTTTTATTTTTAAAGATTTTATTTATTCACTTGATAGACAATAAGAGCTGGAGAGAGCAAGAGCACACAGGGAGAGGGAGAGGGAGATGGAGAAGCAGGCTCCCCCTTATCAGGGAGCCCAATGTGGGACTCAATCCTGGGACCATGGGATCATGACCTGAGCCGAAGTCAGAGGCTCAACTGATGGGCCCACCCAGATGTCCTGAATATTGAAAATTTCTATATTAGTCCAAAAAGAGGACAAGAAAAATGAAACAAGGAAACAACTGCAAAATAGAGAGAACAAGCAGGAAACCAGAAGCAGAAGGTAAAGCGTAAACTCAGACATAGAAATAAGCACATTATATGTATGTGGCTGGAACAAATTACATGAAAAATATTAGACATTTCCAAATGATAGAAAATAAAAACTTTGGATATGCTCTTTATAAGAGCATGCTTTAAATATAAACTCACAGATAAGTTGAAAGTAAAAGAATGGGGGAAAATATGCCCTGGGAAAAGTAAGTAAGAGATAGTTTGCATAGCTATATTAATATCAAACATATTAGACTTGAAAATAAGGAATATTATTGCCAGAAATAAAGTGGGCCACTTCATAATGAAAAAAAAAAGATCAATTCATCACAGAGATAAAACAATCCTAAATGTATATTCATCCAATCACAGAGTTTCAAAATAAGGTAAGCAAAAAGTGATAGATCTAAAGGGAGAATTAGATAAATCTAGAGTCATATTTGAAGATTTTTCTCCTCCTTCCTTCTTTCCTCCTTCCTTTCCTTCCTTCCTCTCTCTCTCTTTCTCTCTTTCTTTCTTTCTTTCCTTCTTTTCCTTCCTTCCCTTTCTTCATCTCTCTGGTTTCCTTCCTTCCTTCCTTTTCTTCTCTCCTTTCCTCTCTATCAGGAATTAATAGAATGATGAATTAATAGAACAGAATTAATAGAACAATGAAAGACAAAAATTTATAAATATAGGAGATTTGAATAACATCATCAAAAACTTGACCTAATGGGCATAGATCATTATACAAGAATTGTAAACACACATTTTTTTTTCAGTTATACAAGAGACAGTTCAAGATACACCCATTTCAATAAATTTTTAAAAAGTTGAAACCTTAAAAAAAATGTTGAAACCTTATAAACTATTTGCTCTGATATCAGTGAAATTACATTAAAAGCCAGAACAATAAAATAGATAGGAAAGCCTAAAACATACCAAAGTTAACCAACAGACTTCTAAATAATACAGGGTCAAATAAAATATCAGAAGGGAAATTAGAAATTATTCTAACTGAATGATAATGAAAGTACAACATATCAAAATGTGTGCAATACAGCTAAAATTGCTCTTAAGGGAAGTTTATATATTTAGATGTTTAAACGGGAAAAGAGGAAAGGTTAAAAAACAGTCTATAATCTAAATTTCCACTTTAAGAAACTAGTAAGAGAAGAATAAAGTAAATCCCAAGAAAGTAGAAGTAGAGAAAGAAAAAGATCAAAGCAGAAATCAAGGGCATAAAAAATAGATGAGCAATAAAGAAAATCTTCAAAGTGATAAAGAGCTTTAGAAAAGTGAATGCACTTGATAAATAGAAAAAAAAAAGAAAAGAAAGAAAAAGAAAGAAAGAAAGAAAGAAAGAAAGAAAGAAAGAAAGAAAAGAAAGGCAGTACAAATTACCAGTATAGAGAAAGAAAAAAGGGGCATCATTATCGATTCTATAGAAATTAAAGGATAATAATCTGATATTCTGAACAACCTTTTTCCAATAAGTTCAAAAGCCTAGACAAAACTGACAAAATGACTGTCTTCCTGCTATGACATCACATGGTCTTTTCTTGCCACTCTGGTGTCTCTTAATAGGGCACTAATACTATCAGATAGGGGGCCCATCCTTATAACCTTATTTAACCTTAAATGACTTTTAAGAGGCATCATTTCCGAACTGCCCAGTGGGAATCAGAACTTCAACATACAAATTTTGGGCAACACAAGCATTCAGTTTATAGAACTCTGTATCAAAATGTTAAATATAAAAATTTTAAAGATTCTTATCCCACCCCCCTAAAAAACACAAAGAAATAGATGAAAAGAATCTTTCCAGGCCAAGATGCCTTCAATAATGATGACTTCCAAACATTTAAGGAAGAATTAATATCAGTGTCACACAATATCTTTCATAAAATTAGAAAGAGGAAAGATATACTACTTTGGTTTACGAGTTCAGCATGAGAATGACTCCAAATTACTAAGAAATAATAATATATATATATGTATATATATATACACATATATGTATATAAATACACATATATGTATATATATACATATATATATATTGCCCAAACATGGTTTGTCCCAAGAACGTAAGGTTAGTACAACTTTCAAAAGTTAATTTAGGGGTCACCTGGGTGGCTCAGTGGGTTAAAGCCTCTGCCTTTGGCTCAGGTCATGATTCCGGGGTCCTGGGATCGAGCCCCGCATCAGGCTATCTGCTCAGCAGGGAGCCTGCTTCCTCCTCTCTCTCTGCCTACTTCTCTGCCTACTTGTCTGTCAAATTAAAAAATAAATATTAAAAAAAAAAGTTAATTTAGGTGTGTCTGGTTGACTCAGTGGGTTAAGCCTCTGCCTTCAGCTCAGGCATGATCTCAGGGTCCTGGATCAAGCCCCATATCAGACTTTCTGCTCATCAGGGAGCCTGCTTCCCCTTCTCTCTCTGCCTACCTCTCACCTATTTGTGATTTCTGCCAAATAAATAAATTAAATATTTTTTAAAAGTTAATTTAAATTCACAGCATTATTAGCATACTGAAGGAAAATCATATGATTATCTCAATAAATGCAGAAAACAAATCTGATAAAATTTATCAGTTATTCATGATAAAAACTCAGAGAGAATTGGAATAGTATCTATCTAATTAAGAGATATTTACAGAAAATTTCATTGTGATATATTTAACATTTTCATCTAAGATCAGAACATCAGTAAGGAAGGCCATTATAAAACTTTCATTTCATTTGTTCTTAAGATTTGAGCCACTGTAATAAAAGGAAGAAATGGAACAAATATTTGAAAGCAAAGTGGAAAGTTTCCATTATTTACAAGAAACAAAATTATTGAAAAAAAATCCTAAGGAAACTACCAAGAAAACTCTAAATTTTAGAATTAATGAAAGAGGAAATGTAGCAATATTGCAGAATTTCATGTCAATATAAAAATTAATTATAAAATTATAAATTATAAAGTTAATGCCATTTCTATTAAATATTAATATTTTACAGTTAATAAGAAAATAAGAATCTAAGATTCTACGTACAAAAAGTCAAAATAAACCAAACCATTTACAAATAGATTTGACAAAACATGTACACTGAAAACTAATTAATAAATTTAAAGATAGATCAGTTAAGATAACTTAAGAGGACTCAAAATTTTTAGTATGACAAGTTTCTCTCAACTTAAAGTATAAATTCAAAGTGATATGAATCAAAGTCCCAGCAGGCTGTTTTTAATATAAATTATCAATCTGATTCTAAAATGAATATTAAAATGAAAAGCTGAAGCTATTTTGGTAGTAAAGAAAAATATTGGCAAATTTTCTTACTTGACTTTAAGAATTATTATGACGCTATAGTAAAAATCATGACAACATAGTCCTGTAGAACAAAATAGAGAGTCTAGAAATAGAGCCATGCCTATATAACACACTAATTTTCAACTAAGGTGCTAATATAATTCAAGATGGAAAAGGATGATAGTTACATTTAGTGTTTTTAAGCTGTTGAATGTTTCCGGAAATATTTAAAACTCAGATCTCTTATTAGTAGTAATTTCAGGTAAAATTTTTGAATACTGTCAAATGACAATACCTTTTGAAGAGAAACCTTTCTCAAATATTTTTACATATGACCTACAAAATTTCAGGCATTTTAGTTCTTCTTGAGGAGTAAAATACTCTGCCATTACTCATTAACTAGTTTGACTCCTTCTGGTGAAGTACTGTTTGTTGCTTTCTCAATGTGAATGTTTTATGTCAGATCACCTCATATTGATTTTCCCCCAATGTATTGATGTGATTCACTACTTTTGATTATTTGTTAAGAGCCTACCTGAAGCCATTCCTACAGAAGGATTGATAACAATAAATTAACTACACGTAGAAGTGACAGTGAATCATACATATATAAATTCTCACAGATCCAGACTGATTGGATTCCCAACTCATCCCCTGAGGAAGTCCCCCAAGTAACAGGCCACTCCGGTGATTTACCCAACCCAAGGGAAAATGTAAACAAATCAAAGTCAAAGAGGAAAGAAGTCATAACCCATTACATTAAAAAATATCTTTTTCAGGGGCTCCTGGGTGGCTCAGTTGGTTGGACAACTGACTCTTGATTTTGGCTTAGGTCATCTCAAGGTCATGGAGTCTAGCCTTGTATGGGCTCTGTGCTCAGGGGGAAGTCTGCTGAAGATTTTTTTCTCTCTCTCCCTCTCCCTCTGTGCCTCCATCCCCACACTTGCCTTCTCTCTTTAAAATAAATAAATAAATAAATAAATAAATATTTAGAATATCTTTTTCAAATGGTACAAAACCAAATGACCCAGTGCTGGGTTCCCTCCTTGGACCTTGAAGGCTCAAGCAAGTGAAATGCATCTGCCTCTGAATTTGCCTGTATGTTTCCATCACCATCACCATCTATGGATGTACTAAAATGAATAACAGAGTTCACAGTCTCTCATGGTTTGTCTGAGAAACAAACTGAGGCTTTTGGAGGGGAGGGTGGTGGGTCATTGGGTGAGTCTGGTGGTGGATATTAAGGAGGACACATATTGCATGGAGCACTGGGTGTGGTGCATAAACAATGAATCTTGAAACACTAAAAAAAAATTAAATTAAATTAAATTTTAAAAATAAATATATATATATTATGTATGTTTTCAAAAAATAAAAAAATTAAATGAAATAACATATCTATATTTTCATCCATATTTATGTTCCATAAATCCTCTCCTAGCCAGCACAATGCCCTATACCTAAAATAGTTTCTTACTTATGGTAAGCACAAGATATGAGCTTTTAGAATTAGTTGAATTGGACTAAATTTAATTGACAGAGTGTAAAAAATTTAATTGGATCAGTTCTTATTCTTTTTATGCCTTATGGCAAAATGAGAAGAATGCAGTCTTTGGAATTGCTTACTAGCTTTTTTTTTTTTTTTAATTTAGGGAAAATTATTTTACCTCTCTTAGATTCTGTTTTCTAAACTTACAAAACCTGAAAAATGATATTATTCTGGAGGTTATTGTCTCCCACTATTCCTTCTTGCCTTCTTCTACAGCAAGACAATAAGACAAATCTTGGTTCTAGCTGGCACATGGCTGCCCAGAATAAAAGCTACCATTCGCAGACTCTTTTGCAGTTAACTTCAGATGATAAGATGTAAATGTCATGTAACTTCTAGCAGAAACTTTCTGGAAAAAAGAGCTGAGGCAGGTCCTTGTTTCTCCTCATCATCTGTTCCTCATCTTGACACTCAGAACATACATGAGAAGCTGGAGCTCTAGCCGCCATCTTGGATCAGGAGGGAGAGGACCACACCCTCAGGGGATTAGAAAAATGGGGTGAAAGACGACTAGTTATCTGGTGGGACATTGAGGGGCAGAATCACAATGTCGATCTGGAGCTGCTAACCTCAACAGAGTTTTGTTTCAAAGAATTACCACCCTGTCTTATCTAAATCACTATTATTTTGAGCTTCTTTTGCTTGCACTGAGTTTGATGCAAACAAGCGCTTTGAAGGATTTGTGAAGATTGAGATTGCAAAGTGCCTAGTGCAGTGTCCTCAGAAAATTGATGTCTGATATTAGCAGCTGCTCAGCGTTTTCTTATCTGGGTATTTTTGCTTGCCCAATGGGTTGGCCCTCAAAAGTATTATTTATATTCCTGATTCTAGCTAGGAAATATCTTCATTCCTTCATTATCTAAAAATAAGTCTTCTTAATGATATCTATGCCTTAAAGTCTCTAGTCTGATCTGTTTTATCAACTGTTAGGAGGAGAACATTCCAGGATGGGATTACTATTTTGCTACTGTGTAGACTTTTCAGAATGTACTGGGGTATAATTTTGCCCAGCATATAATTTTCATCCTATTTTCTATTTTTTCATCTTGCTGTTGTCAGCTATAACTTAGAAAACAGCTTTAAATAGATATCTGGAGGGGAAAAAAAAAAAACTGCATTTTTTTTTTTTAATTTACAGCACAAGCATCTGTGTACAGTTTATAAAGTGACCAAATTTTATCCTTATAATGGAGATCTCGGAAGCTGGGTTGGAGAGGGCCTATGCCTGAATCTCCATGGAACCGAACTAGAAGAAAAATATGGCATTATTGTTTTCCCTCAAGATGTGAATTGGATTCTTTTTTTAATGGAGGAGATTATACACATATGCCATTCTATTATCACAGATCCCCATTTTTCATCAAAGTTTTCTTCTGTTCCCATTGCAGTGGATTATTTCGTTCCTTTTGGCTCCCTTGTGTGGCTTCATTATCTTCTTGAATTCTCTGGATCATGACATATAGCTCTTTTCCGCCACAAAAAAAAAAAAAAAAAAAAAAAAAAAAGAGTCTAAAGCAGAAGAGTGATTTTTGAAGAGCAGGGGAACGCTCCAGAGCCAAGTTAGTGCCTTCTTCAATTAACAGCCCTGCAACTCCCCTCCTATGGAGCCCCACGAGTTGTACTTGTTAGAGAATAGGCAACATCACATCGACTCAGGAAGGGCCCCCAAAATTAATCTCGCCTGGTACATTAGGAAACACTTCTCTGACATTTGCTGTCCCTGTCAGCCCTAATAAAGAGATTTTTACCTGTATTTGCCTATTCAACACTTCAGCCCCTCAGCCAATTTTGGAAATTATTTCTGATTTATGGCTCTCTCTCAGGCGGGTGTCACCCTGCCTGTCAATTTTGCCTCACAGCAAATGCTAAGTGAATGCTGGCTGGTAAAATTAATAAGGGAAACCTTTACTCAAAACCTAGAAAGAAGCCTGTAAAGGGGATCATTCAACCAGGCAGTACTCGGTGGCTGCCTATGATATTTATAAGCGAGACAGAGGTACATGGAAAATTATGTCACACACAGAAGGGCGGAAGTGTGATGTTTCTCCCTCTGTGTTTGAAGCTCCACCGCTCTGGAGATCACAACGACCATCGCGTTGGAAGTTCAGCGGTTCAGTCCTCTCTGAGGCTTTGGGGCCTGGGTCATGCCCAGGCTTGGCAAAAGGAAAATGGTTTTCCTCCAGTTTGTTCTGTTCTTCTTAGTATTATTTTAAAGATTATTGATGTAAACAACATAACCCCTATTTCATATAGTTATCAGGTGCTTGGCACTAGAAAAATTCTCTCTTAAGTACATTCATGAGTGAGTGAGGCAAGTCCACTGAAAGGCCAATGTGCCTTATTTCTACCCATATTTGCAACAACAGACACCACTGGCCTCCTCTCTCTTTCTAGTCCCATCTCCTGACCCCTCAAGTCCTCCAAGTCGTCTAGTTCTTTTCCACCCAGAGCTTTTGCTCATTCTGCTGTTCCCAGTGGTGATGGTTTCTCTCCACATTTCTTCCCCTGCAGAACTTGAACTCATCTTCAGGTCCCAGCTCTGGTAGGTACCTCCTCTGAGAAACTCTCTCCCCAGCCTGTGGGAGTTTTCATTTTTATCTCTTCTTCCATCCTTTCCTTTTGGTTCATGGCACATATTAGTTAGTAAATTATGCATTTATTTGGGATGTTATTGGCTCTGTACTTTTTGCTCTCCATTAACTTTTAACAAGAAGAAGAAAGCAAATCTTGTAGTTCTTGTTCAGTTCCATTCAAAGCCCCAGAATACAGCCCACTCCTGGCTCATTGTAGACTCAGCAGATACCTTTGAATACATGGCTGGTGACAATGATGATGACTTTTTAAAATCTTAGGCTGGACCTGTACATTGCTTTGTCACTGAGGATCTGAAAGTAGCTACCACCATATTCTTGTTTAGCTATTCTGCATAACCAGTATGTCTACAAAACACATTCCAATGTTATTGCCTAAAATAATTCTTGCCATCTAAAAATGCTGTTGTCAGTGGGCTGATTATCACATAAACCTCTAGCACTTTTTCTTCTGCTTCCTAGTAATGTTAGTTGTGAAATGTCTAATCTGTCAATGAAAGCCTAATGTCCTCAAGGTTAGAGAACCACGTCAGACTCCCACGTGGATCCTCCCTGAGTGTGTTCAATATTTTCTAAGGCCCAGCATCATTTTTCTTCTGCAGAGCTGAATTGTAGTGGTTTTAGTTGCTTATTGGACAAACCATGAGTGAAGCAGACACAAGGTGCTAAGCATTTAGTATGACCGTGGAATACCAGAGATTAAAAAGTACTTTGAATACCCATGGGGAGCTAGCTCCCAAAAGCATGACTACCATTAGAACACTTCCCAGTACTTTATTGATTTATTTTATTTTGCTTTTTTTAAAAATTTCACATGTGTTTTTTATGGCTAAGGTATAGATATCACTGTAGAGAAAGACCCGAGTATATCATAGGAATTTAAACTTTGATACTTCATCCAATCTATGAACAGATTCAGTAACACCATGATCTCCCTGATTTTCCACCTTGTCCATCCCACTGTCTCCTAAAGCTTGAGGTGACCTTATAATGACAAACTTCCATGGCTAAGAATGCTTATCATCCAGGAGGAACCTTTAGGGAAATATCTATTGAATGACTGAATTAGTGATTGGAACACATCATGGAATTGCCAAGCTTTGCTCCAGGCTGAAACTGAAGAGTTTTAGACGTTCATGGTTTTAGTGCTACCTCTACAAGAAAGAAAACTTCTTATTGATGTTTATTTCCAGAATGTTGCTTAATTCCCCTTGTTTGACTCCTGCAGAATATTTTTCAGCATGGTATAGTTGTTCAGTGTCAGCTTTAGAATACATCTCTTTAGCATTTTTCATGGGAAGCCTCCATTAACCTTCCTCTCTTTAACGAGGCAGAGGAATGCAGTGGAAGATGGCATTCTATTTGAAGTGTGACACCTGCCACTTCCTAACTAGATAAGGCATTTTGCTTGCTATGTCTTAATTTCCTCATCTTTAAGATCAGGGTGACTATGAAAATTAAATGAGTTTTTTAAAAGTATAAGATAATATAGCAATATAAGGTATTATATTTATAGCAAACTATTAACAAAGTTCAGTGATTTCATGCATTATATACCTCACTCTAAGCAGGATGCACAGTACTATCCATGACTTTAATCCTTTCTTTCTCTCTCTCTTTCATTTATGAGAAGACTTTTAATGGATTATTTCAATATGCCCTAGGCATCAAGGAAAAAAGAAAAAAAAGGGAGAGAGAGAGAGAGAGAGAACTAAAGAAGAGAAATTTTAGTCGATGGGTTAAGCCAGAATGTAGAAAGGGGGAATAATACTTTATAAACTAATTCATCAGATTCTAATTTTAGTTTTTGATCACGTACTATCACCTACTATGTACAAGAGATTGATACAGATAGTGATGATATGAAGGAAAACCAGTGGAATCTGTCTCTGTTTCTATAAAGGTTAATAGGCGCTGCAGAATGCAAATTCAGAATCAATTTGTTTCCTTGAGCCTCTTGATTTTCTCCTGGTCCACCTAATCCTGTAACACCTAATTGTTACGTTAAAGATGCATTCCCTACCATGGAGAAAATTACTGCTGTTGGCCAGGCCAGGATGAAATTAAGACAATGATATTCATGTAGATTAATTAGACATGAGTTGTGAAAGCTAACCTAGAGGTCATTTTATTGCAACTCCTCTTAGTAGAATTGAGGCCTTTGTACTCTAAGTCTGTTTCATCCATATGAACATTAGGGATCTTCTATTTGTTGATGACTACTACTATTCAGCACCTTGGTATTTCTTAAAATGTCTTAGACAACACAAAATGTTATATTTCTTTTTCCTACGAAGTCAAATTATTGTAATTATAATCTCTCAGAGTTAATAAATAGATCTGTAATGCATATGAATACCTACAGAAGGACTCCAAAATGTGATTTTTATTGGTTCTAATCAAAAGGATTTATTTTATTCTTTTTCATACAATGGATTATTACTCATTCATAAAAAATAAAAAGTCTTGCCATTTGAAATGACATGGATGGAGCTAGAGAGTGATATCCTAAGTGAAATTAGTCAGCCAGAGAAAGACAAATGCCGTGTGATTTCACTCATATGTGGAATTTAAGAAAAAAAAACAAATGAACATAGGGGTGAAGAGAAGAAAGGAAAACCAGGAAACAGACTCTTAACTCTAGAGAACAAACTGATGGTTACCAAAGGAGAGGTGGATAGGTCATGGGTTAAATAGATGATGGGGGGGCGCCTGGGTGGCTCAGTGGGTTAAGCCGCTGCCTTCAGCTCAGGTCATGATCTCAGGGTCCTGGGATCGAGTCCCGCATCGGGCTCTCTGCTCAGCAGGGAGCCTGCTTCCCTCTCTCTCTCTCTGCCTGCCTCTCTGCCTACTTGTGATTTCTCTCTGTCAAATAAATAAATAAAATCTTTAAAAAAAAAATAGATGATGGGGACTGGGGAGGCCACTGGTTGTGATGAGCACCAGGAGATGTGTGGAAGTATTGAATCACTAAATTCTACACCTGAAACTAATATCATGCTGTATATCAAATAACTGAATTTTTCTAAAACTTGGAAAGAAAAAAAATTATGATTCAATTTGTGAGTGCTGTTATATGACCCACCATCCTGCCCCCCAAGACCAAGAGTCCTTCTGTTGACTTTCACTTTAGAAAAAGTCAAGAGATACAGTGGTGGACAATTCTGGAATAAAATCCAGATTCCAAATATAGATATATATCATTTTGTTTTATGTGACTCAGAGATAATTGCATCTGACACTGCCATGGGAAGGACACAATACTGCTTGAGTGCGTAGGTTTTGGAGTTGGTTATCTGGTACTGTCTTATTCTGCTGCTTTTCATCTCTGTGATCACTCAAGTTATTCAACATCTCATTGGACAAAGGAAACAATCATGACACCTTATAAAGTTAACCGAGCTGTGTAACTACTAATCAGGATTCCTGATTTCATATAACAGAAATTTACCTTGGTTAACTCAAGCGGAAAGGAACTTACTAAAAAGATATTGGTCTTCTGCAAATTTGAGAAGGAGTCTGGTGCACTTGAGCTCAGACTGGAATAAAAGGAGCAAAGGCATCCTCACGTTATCGCCATGGAAGGTTCTCTAAGGATTCCACTTCTGGTGCCATATTCAGGAGAACCAACTAGCTATGCCTATGAACTTTGAATTCTTCACTCAGCCACTGCTTCCCATGGTAATTTATGAGGGATTTGGCCTGCCCATGCCTTAAGATTTCTGGAAATTCCAAAGAGAATTTTCTTTTTGGACGATCTTCTGTCCTATGACCCATGCCAGATGACAGGGACCGATATCCATCTTTCTGAGTCACACACTTCAATAGCATTGGTATTCTCATCCTTCTATTTGAAAGATAAACTAAGATACAGAGAGATGTAGTAACTTAGTAACTTAGTGAGCTACCACATGACAGAGTAACCCATCAAGGTAAATCCAAGGTAAATGTGTGACTAAGAACTCCAATACCTTAGTTTTTCACTGCACTATGTCCCCAAAGTTCAGATATATTTCCTGCATTTCCTGTTCTACCTGCCTTAGGACTTAGCACCTGGCTAAGTATACTCATTCAATGTAAGCAGATTAAATTGGAACCATTCACCTTTCTCCCAGAGTCATCCTCTAACCCCAAGCTGATCTAGATTTATATAGTTTGTCTGTAGCAGATGTATTTTTGAAGGGAAAGAGTTTGGAGTATAGATATATAGAAATAGACAAAGATACATAGATAGCTACCTGACTTGTATGGCTAACAACAGGAAGTTGGTATGAACAAGAACAGAAGAGAGTGGTTTAAAGTAAGAGAGGCCCTTTTGTACTTAAAATTAACTTCTGAAGCCCTGTATCACAACCTCCTCATACTGGGTCAATGAAGGTATAAAGACAGATTTCAAACATTGGAACAGGTTTTTTCTTTTTCTTTCTTTCTTTCTTTCTTTTTTTTTTTTTTTTTTTTTTTTTTTGCCTAAACATGAATGCTGATCTATTCCCTCTCTAGCTAAGAGTTTTTGTCCCAAGCCCCTGGGGGTCAACAGATCTGCCTCTGGAATCCATCTCTGTCATGGTTGCACCTTCTAATTTCAGAACAATTGTGACTGAGTGTGAAAACCGTGCAATTAATAAGCAAAAGTTTTTGAATGTCAAAGAGTAATATATTGCCTTAGTTTTGTATATTCCTGGAATCTCAGATTCATTTTACGTTAGGAAGCCTCATTTTTCTACAAAATCCAAAGCTCTGGGAACACATATCTACACTTGATCTTAGCCAAAAGGCCGAGAAGCGATGGGGGAGCAATGGGGAACACATATCTAAGGAGAACAACTTCCCAGCTTTCTGGTACTGCAAGACTTCAAAATTCAACAGCTATGTGGACCTCATATTCTGAGGAAAATGGAAAAGGGAGGATAAAAACCCAAATTTATGTAAAGTTTCAGATTATACATCTCTAACTATCATATTAAACACAATCACCAAAATCTTAAAATATCTTGCCTTGTTGTTGAGTTTTGATTCATGTAAGTTCCTTTACATTTTTTAAAATTTAATTTAATTTAATTTTTTTTCAGTGATCCAAATTTCATTGTCCATGCACCACACCCAGTGCCCCATGTAATACGTGCCCTCCTTAATACCCAAAGCCAGACTCACCCAACACCCCACCCCCCCTTCCCCTCCAAAACCTTCAGTTTCTCAGAGTCCACAGTCTCTCGTGGTTTGTCTCCACCTCCGATTTCCCCCAACTCACTTCTCCTTTACTTCTTAAAAATTTTCAAAGATTTTATTTATTTATTTGAGAGAGAGAGTGAGAAAGTGAGCAGGAATGGGGGAAGGACAGAGGGAGAGGAAGAAGCAGGCTCCCCACTGAGCAGAAAGCTCTACAGGGGGTTCAATCCCAGGACCCTGGGATCATGACCTGAGTCCAAGGCAGAAGTTGAACTGACTGAGCCACCCAGATGTAAGTTCTTTCAAACAGATAATTTTTACGCTCACCAAAAGGTTCTGGAAAAAATATTACTTTCACTATTTACTTGAGAGGAAACTGGAAAACAGAAAAACTCAGTAGTCATCCCAATTCTAATACTTATTATGTGTCTGGACCCAGATTTGAACTTTCTTCTCTCATGCCAAATTCCATGCACATGTGTACACACACATGCACGCACACACATGCACACAAACACACCTGAAGGCAGAACAGGGCCATTTAGAATTTAAAGACCTCTTCTCTCTTTACAAATCATTGTTAGGGTTGGGGGAACCTGGGTGACTCAGTTGGTTAAGCATCTGCCTTCAACTCAGGACATCACCCAGGGTCCTGGGATTGAGCCCCGAGTGGGGCTCCCTGCTCAGTGGAGAGCCTGTTTCTCCCTCTTCTTCTGCCCCTTCCTTGCACCCCTGTTTGTGCTCTCTCACTTATGCTGTCTCTCCCTCACCCGTGCTCATTCTTTATATCTCAAATAAATATACGAAATCTTTTAAAAAAATATTGGTAGGGGAGAATCAAAAGTAATGGAGAAAAAAAAAGGAACAGATCTGGGGTACCTGGGTGGCTCAGTGGGTTAAAGCCTTTGCCTTCAATCGGATCATGATCTCAGGGTCCTGGGATCGAACCCCGCATTGAGCTCTCTACTCAGCGGGGAACCTTCTTCCCCTATCTCTCTGCCTGCATCCCTGCCTACTTGTGGTCTCTGCGTATCAAATAAATAAAAATTTTTAAAAAAGAAAAGAAAGAAAAGGAACAGATCAGATATTAATGGCAATTCACAAGAGGTTAGAGGAAGAGGAATTTGGGGGGAAACAAGATTCCATTGACTTGCACATATGAAGTGTAGCACTCAGGGATGATGGTTTCTCAACATGAACATTCTAAACTATTTCTACATGCCTCATGTTGCTTGTCAGCAGAGATATGAAGGGGATAAATATAACCCCGGGGGTTTCACAACTTTGCACTTTGAGGAAATCAGCAATCTTTTTCATGTTATCAAAACCCAGCATTTCTTGTAGTGCTGGATGCAGCATCCTTTGGAATTATTCAAGTGGAGGTAGCACATGCTGGAATAAATTGGGGGCTTTTAAAAATTGAAAGCCTGATTTCATGTGGTTCAAAAGCTGCTAACACAGAATTTTCCTTGATCTTCCTCCTTATTCATCAGAACGCCTTCCGTCACCAGCCCATCCCCCTTCAGCCACTTCAGGTACTCTGCCCTTCGGTTGGCAGGCTGCTCTCATTGGATTTGTTCTCTGTGGGAAAGGATGGTTTCTCTACAGCCTTGTTGTGACATCTACCCATCGAAGTACATGTGGTGTCCATGTTAGACAGGACATTGTCTCTACTGACCAGACTTCCAGTCTGCGATGTTTGCTGGCCTGTCTAACTCTCTGAAGGTAAAACCAGTTGGCCTCCCACTTTAGGTTGTGTTCTCCACTCATACACCCGTCATACCTCTGGTTCCCAGGAACTGAGGGAACCTCAGGCTGGTGGCTGGACTGCTGTTGACCTTGATGTCAGTACCTCCTTGACCTTTTGCCATTCCTCCAAACACAAGAAAGAAAGAATAGAAGTAAGGGATATCAATGGTACTGAGAAGAGATGGAGATTCTTAGGTACCTAGTCTTCAAACTAAGGTTACCCCCATCTTAGAGATGTTGTAGTCATTTGCTTTTGTTGTACTCAGAGGATATTTTCCCTAATCCTTTGACACCTCGGTCCTTCTTATCTCTTGGGTCACAAATCAAATGGGACTTCCTTAGAAGGACCCTCCTGAATCACCCAATTCAAAGTAGCCTTTGACTCTTCAGATCCACTCACCAACATCACCTGGTTTTATGTTCTTCAGGGCACATTTCACAACTGAAAATCCTATTGTGTCATTTGATTCTTGTCTATCTCACTACAAAGTAAGCTTCCTGAGAAGGGGAACTGTATCTTGTTTTTCAATGATGAAATATATTTAATTTGTTGAATAAATTAATCAGTGCTGGGTTCTTCTAAATTGTTCTTCTGGTCTTTCTTACTTTTATTTCTACTTTCTCACACACATATGCAAAACCATGATTATTAGGTAATCACAGAATATGTGGTACTGTGACTTAGAGTCACAATTTTCTATGGCTGGTGTCACGCTATGTTTAAATTCCATGATATTAAAATGATGATGTAGGGTAACATCTCAACACTCATTTCCCAACACAAAGTTATAGGCCAGTTTCCTTTATTGCATGTCTTTATGGAATTAGATCATTCTTTCTCTGTTTATCAACATGCAGATTTTATTTATTCCTGACTGCCCTCTAAGAGGTAGACTCTGATATAAGAGGGATTATGTTCAGTTTTCCTCACCACTGTATCCATACCTAGCTTGGTTCCTGGAACAAGGAATTTCTCCACATACCTCAACATGTAAAACTGAAGGATAAGGTAAAAACCCTAATGTTTAACCTGTGCCCCATTTTCCACCGGGGTTTCCATTTTTGACCAGAGCCCCTGCCTCAGTATTCTAGATCCTCACTTCTTCCAAAGCAGGCATTGACTTTCTAGCCTTGCCTTTAAAGAAATCCTGTTGCCCACATGGATCCCCAGGATCAGCAGCCCAAGCTCCATGCATGTCACCTTGTTTTCTGGAGCTCAGCATCCAGACCCTAGAATGAAATTCTTTACTCACTTCCTTGGGCATCTGCGTGTTGCCTAGTGTTGGGTCTCCCTAAAGCAGACAGTTAGCATGCCTGTTAGAAACAAGTCTACTGTTCATCGCCGTGCTCAATTGCATCAGCCACCCCCCTGAAGAAATGGGTCATTACCGCAGCAGGTATGAGCGGTCCTTCTTCTAAGAAAAGACAATGAGGACCCTACCTTATTCCAGTCATAATGCTGTTCTTAACTTGACATAGGGAGATGAAATATGTAGTTACAAATTAAGAGATGAATTTCTTGACATTGACAAACATTCAATAAATATTAATTGAAATAGGCAACTAAAACAGTTGAAAATCCATGGGCAAAATTATCTAAACTTTTCTTACTGAGACCCCATCAGTAAACTTTTTTTTTCAAACATTACCCTTAACATGTGTTTATTTTTATGTCATGCACAGATATATTAATGTGTAGATGCATGTATATAAGACTTACCTAAATATAAACATTTGAAAGGAAGAGATGAAAATTAGAAGAAAAAAATAATTTTGGCCAGCTGAAGACCATCTTACACACCTCTTGTGTGGGTCCCAAGATGCCCCAGCCACCTGCCATGGTTCTCTTTCTGAGAGGGACGATCACACAGGAGAGTTCCAGATACAATTCCTCTGCTGCTTTTGGAAGTCCCTATTCACACTTGAATCCCACTGCAGTTCCTGATCTGGTTGCCTATCCATGGTGCATGATTATTCATGCATTCAGAGAACCTGACAAAGCCTATGAATACTTCTTTAGAAAAGAGTAAAATGAGGCTAAGTTCTGTGGTTGTTTCCATTTGAGAGGAACCTAAACTACATCAGAGAGAGAGAGAAAGAGAGAGAGAGAATTTTCTTGATCTGTAAGATAGTTATCAGAAAGTTTGCAGGAAATCAAGGAGTGATCTGGACTGTGTGTGTATGTGTATATGTGTATGTATATGCATATAAATATACATAAAACACAGCCGCCTGGTCATGAGTAAGCTAGACAAGTTTCACTGGCAGCACGTGTTCAATAAAACTATTGTGCACCTGGCAAAATCCAGCCTGCCGGTGATGTTCATGGATTCTGTCATCCCAAATTATTAACAGAGTATATAGTTAACCTAGTGCAAGAATTATATTACCACCATATATTTGGTACTTCTGTATCAAAAAGTTTTTTATATCCAACCCCTACAAGCTTTTTGAATAGAGGAATTGGATTTTTAACATTATGTTTATAGTTAATTAGAATTATCATAACTCTGTAAATTTGATGTGGGGGAATAGCCCATTGGATTTATTTTTAGTTAGTTGAGGCTATCAGTTGTTCGTTCTTTCTTTCTTTCTTTTCTTTTCTTTTTTCTTTTTTTTTTTTTTAATTTCCCAGAAAGGAAAAATGAACACAGATCAGCAGGCTTCTCAGTCTATCATTCCAGTTCAGAAATGTGTCATTTTCTCCTCCAAAAAGCCTCCCAGCTGTCCACTCTTGTCCTAAGCCCAAACAAATCTCAGATAGTTTTGTTCAGTGATAGGAAGACAACCTAGTCTGACATTCTGGTATTGGTGTTCTGCTAAATGCTCAGGATGGCATGAAATAGCCAGTGAGAAATGAAAATACGCCAGGGACGACACAAGGGAATATTCTATTATCTGGGGTACCATTTGCAAAGGAATAAAATACTAGATCCACAGAATGTGTGCATTGTCAGGCTGCATGTCTTTGCAATTGCCGTGGATGGTACAATCACAAAGGCAGGATTTCATTTCCCCCCAAACACTGTGCATATAATAATGGATTTCAGAATTTCACAGCATGAGTCTATGATGTTGAAAGACCAGTAAGTTACTATTGATAATTCAAGAGAGATGGGATTTAGTAAATGCAACTTTCAAGGATTTTGAGTTTGAACATGCCACAAAGGATGCTACAGTTTTGACTGTGGCCTTCCTTTCTCTATCATCCTACCATCATCCCACAACGCTGCAAAACTGAGCCGGGAATTATTGCAGACATTGGTCAGTCCTAACACTTTTACCTTCCCAGGTATTCCAGGGTAAAGTTATGAAAATGTGTTTGGTTTTCCATCCTCAAAAATGTACACTTAAAATGATTGGGAAGAGTGGCAGCCTACGTGAGTGGAATAAGCAGCGTTGGAACTTTATTTTGTCTAAGAAACAAAAGAGAAAAAGAAAGAAAGAGGAGCATCATCAAATAAACTTGGAACTTAGCCAGAGCAAGCAATTATAAACTTAGTGAAAATATATCCTTCATCTCAAGACCACTTAAACACATAGAAAGATTGAACATCAGAGTTGCTGAAACGAACATTTTTATCTACGTATTTCTGGATTTATGTGCAGAACAACATAATAATATATGTGATAGTACATGATCGTTGTAGGTTGATGTGATATATTAGCATTGTTAAAGTGCAAGAAAAACTTCTAAATATATTGACAGTAATGTGTTGTCACTGTAAAAATGTATAAAAATAGAAAATTGTAAGGAAGACAATAAATTATCCTTTATTTCAGTACCTGACAATAACTGTTGTTAATAGCTTTTTTTGTACAGAATATGAAGTTTTGGATCCCAATTTTTTTTGTTATCACAGTATAAGCCCTTGAATATGCTTCTTTGTAATTGATACATAATGTAGTACTATCTGAATACACCATAGTTTATTTAACCCAAAACCTTATAGTCCAATATATTTGTTACTTGATTTCATAAATTATATAAAAGGAAAAATTTAAAAATAACATCTCTTCTATCTATATTTCTGATTATCCCTTAGGATAGACACCTAGAAATGTAATTAGTTGGGGGTTGCCTGGGTGGCTCAGTGGGTTAAAGCCTCTGCCTTTGAAGAGGTCATGATCCCGGGTCCTAGGACCGAGCCCCGAATCGGGCTCTTTGCTCAGCGGGGAGCCTGCTTCTTCCTCTCTCTCTCTGCCTGCCTTTCCGCCTACTTGTGATCTCTGTCTGTCAAATAAATAAATGAATAAAATCTTAAAAAAAAAAAAGAAAGAAATGCAATTAGTTGGCCAAAGGATTGGGGATTTTTAAAGCTCTTGATTAATAATGTTAAATTGCTTTAAACAAAAACAAAGTAATTTCAGGTGTATGAGTAATTATTTTGGGGGAGAGACTATATAAAATGTTTGAAATGTTTGAATCAATGGCCCTACTGTCCAGAGCTTTAGCTAATGAAGAAGGGAAAATAGGGGGTTTTAAATGAAAGAAAGAAGGGAGCTGGAAGTATTTGAATTTCTGAAGTACTTACATTAATCAACTCACCTTACAATGAATGGCTCTGTTTTTAAGGTACAACATATCTGCGTACTAGTTGAAATAGCCAATCAAGCATCATAGTCAAAATGATCTGTCTTTACTCATCACTCATCTTTAGTGAAAGTATTTTGGACCAATTCTTATCACTAAATCAGTGTTCTTGACTTTTAATGATTAAGAGTATGAGAATTTAGGGGTGCTTGTGTGGCTCAGTCAGTTAAGTGTCCGACTCTTGATTTTGGCTCAGGTCATGATCTCATGGTTGTGAGATCTGGCTCTGTGTTCAGTGGGGAGTCTGCTTGATTTTCTCTCTCTTCTTCTCCCACTACACCTCCCCCCACCAGCACGCACACTTTCACTCTCTCTCTAAAATAAACAAGTCTTTTAAAAAAGGAAAAGCATATGAGAATTTGATGAAAGCTATTGATTTTCTTAGAAAATGCACACACACACAAAACTTTGCCTCTATTATCAGGGATCCACAGATCCCCAACATGTTCTCTGAGTTCCTTTTGTTCCTTTAGATATGTAGTGAACTTTTGACTAAGAAACCCTAAAAAGAAATCATCACCCCATCTTCCAAACATTTGAAAAGGAAACTGGTAGTGACTTCAATGTAATATCTGAATACCTTACCATTCACAGAATCATCAAAAGCTACTAATGGGAAAAAATAAAAGAGTGTAGAAACATTTAGTTAAGTGGGACTACACATTTTGGGGGACACAGAGTTCTTTGAGAACTTGATGAACACAATGGACCTTTCTCCCAGGAAGAAATGCTTCAAGACACAATCAGCCACAACTTTAAAAGAGCATTACAGCATTCAAGTGATGAGTTCAAGGATCTTCTGAATTCTCTCCTCAGAGTCCAAAAAGTCTGGGCTGGAGGCCCTTGAGTTCCAATCCCAACACCACCTCAACTGTACAGGTAGGAAAGTAGAGTATAGAGTAGTTAAAAGATCTGTCTTTACTCAGAAGAGTTGTGAGCAATGCCGGAATTATAATCTCTATTTTATGATCCCTCCAACTGGGATAATTTTAGACCCATTTTACAGATCAGAAAATTGAAATTCAAAGAGGTGGAATTACTTACCATGATCATGTATTATATGATAAATAGAAAACAAGGGAGTGATTATATCTCTAAGCTTATAGACATCTACGTCTACATCTCAAGCTTATAGATGGCTCCCTCTCCTCACCCAGATAATAAACTGGTGTTTGGTATATAAATTTGGGAATAGATGAGTTAACGGCAGGGGATCAAGTTACTTAACTTGATCAAATAATGCATTTTCACTGAAATACATTGTGATTAACCATACAAACTCCACATTTAAGAGCTAAACAGGTGTATTTGCATACGTAGGCAATTTCCAGTGCAGATGTTAGCTTCTCAGTATGCTTACCCAATTTGCATTGGCAAATATGAACAGACTTGTCATTGAAAGCTTTCCCTTCTGCACTTTAAAACTTGACCCTTTCAGGTCTGAAATTGACAATAATCACCTTGTTTAATTTTGGAGTGTGCAGTGTCTATAACCAGCAAAGTTCTTTAAGCAAACTGAATACTTCTCTTGGCCATCCCCTCAGGCCTACTAATTTAAAATGACAATGTAAAAAAGTCCTGGTTTTGATGATGTCTTTTACATATCCTAGTTTTCAATTTGGTAATGCTGCAGTGAGATGCCACAGATGGTCAGGAAATCCACCTTCTTGAGCCAATATGTCAGTAAATATGTAGATGCCCAGGCCCACAGACCATCCCCTGCTAGCTGTTTCAACATACCATTGCTCTTAGAATCATTGGAGGCAATTTAATCAAATGGTGGTTGACCATTGGGTAATTGTTTTCCAGGCCTTTAGAAAAATACAAGTGCTTATTAAAGGAGTATCTTCTTGCATGTTGATCGTTTTGCTGTTCTCTTATGCATAATTCCTGGGTCTATATTTCAAGAGAAGTCTGACTTCCAGCCTAGTGAATCTGTACACAGAGGGATAAATTAAAACTTGGAGCTATGTCAAGGACCTCCGGGGTTGAGACTTTGGAAAGTCAGGGCATGGAGAAGAAAGGCCATCTACAAGTGAGCTAGGTCCCTTTTCTGGGGGGTGGGGGGGTGGGGGCTAGATATATTCAGAGAATCTATTTTCTTAAATAGCCACTTTCTGTTACTCATGCTATGGAAACTAACACTTTACACACGAAAGATGATTTTGGTGTCCATTTCTATTTTTTTTTAAGGTTTTATTTATTTATTTGACAGACAGAGATCACAAGTAGGCAGAGACAGAGAGAGAGAGAGGAGGAAGCAGGCTCCTGCTGAGCAGAGAGCCTGATGCGGGGCTCGATCCCAGGACCCTGGGATCATGACCTGGGCTGAAGGCAGAGGCTTTAACCCACTGAGCCACCCAGGTGCCCCTTGGTGTCCATTTCTTAACTTGACACAGAATGGAAAAGCACTTCTCAGAACTATATCAATCGTCTGCTAGAGGGGAAGATAAAATGAATAGAAGGCTTGAGAATAAGAAATGATTCTTTAGTTCAGTTTCAAATCAGTTCATCTTGCTATGAGTTAACCAAACTGGCCACTAGTATGTTTCAATAACTATATGCTTCTTTCTACAGAACTACTTCCAGTCGGCCTTAATTAAGCAGATAGATCATCAGACTATTATTAAGAAGAACACCATTTTGGCTATCAGTTCTTACTTGACTATTTCTTGCTTGATCTTTGGTGAAGCTTTTACTGTATACAAAAAGGAGAGAAAAAAGATAATCTTTCCTCTTTCATATAGATGTACTTACCACAATGCCCCCAGACATCCCATTATCGGGAATTAGACAGATGATGGAATGGGGAAAATTGGGGAGGCAAAGCAGCCAATGTTTAAATTCTAGCAGTGTGATGATTTTGAACTGTTTTCCTCAAGGATCTTAATCTAACTTTATTTTTGTAAAATGGAGACAGTGAGATTTCTCTCATCTCTTCTTGTGAATTATCACTGAGAAAACACAAGGGACACTTAGTACCCCCCACACAGGAGAAATTCAGTAGATGACAGCCATTGTCATTTAAGATTGTGAAGCTTTCTTTTTTTTTTTCTTCCTATTTTCATGTGACCTTATGAGATATTACAGCCTGCAGTTTGGCAAAAGTAGGATAGAAGAGAGAACCTAAGCTCTTCCAAAAGACTCAAGAGTTACTATTACTATGTATCCCCATCAGCATCCACTTAATACTGTAAGTGACGTCATTGAGGAACTCCAGGGAACTTCCTATGGAGATGTTTAGGGAAAAAAAAAAAAAAACATTCATGGGAGATCCCTTTCCACTTTATTTCCCAAAGCTCTGAAAGAGACACAAAACTCATTTTTGGTGTAGGGAAGTCATACGTTTTACAGCATAGGTAACAGAATTTGTTTGAAATAGTGAGAAGGAGATACTATCTAATTTCTCTGTGACAAAAATCAAATATTTCATTTATTTTGCCTCTGAAGAAAAAACATCACTCATTTATTTTTTTGACTGCAAAAACCCACCTAAAATATAAGTTTTTAGAGAGAATATTTCCAGCAGGTAGCTGGAAAACAGCATAGGCCAGTTCCAGCCAGCCTACAAGGGCAATGATTTATTGGAGCTGAGTAACTTTCCATATAATTATGCTTTATGTACAGTTTTAGTTGTTGAGATACTACTGTAGAACATGGCTACATTTTCAAATTCAAATATAAAAGCTATAAACTATGATTCAAGCCATATGTTTTTTCTCCTTCCTTTAAAAGAATTACATACATAAAATAAATTGGGGTATGGATTCATAGGGGCCTGTATACATTTTATTCAAAAATATTTTTAAATAGCCAGGTGACACCTGAAACAAGGCCTCTGTAACACCCCCAAGAGACCCAAGTTGCCCTTGTATTCTACTTCACCAGCCCTGAGGCTGGAAACCTTGGACATTCCAGCTGGTTCCAGTATGATTTCAGAGCTGGTAGACCCAATTAGATAAGTTTCTCCATCTGCTGGCTGAGATTGTGGGTCTAGTTATCATTGGACTCTAATGTACATGGTACGCATGAAGCGAAGAATAGAAACAGTGATCCAGGTAATTCAATAAAAAACTAGTGGAAACCTTGTCTTCTCCACCACCCAGTCTTAATTGATCAATTCAGTATGGAAAGCATGTTGAAAAGCTGTCTGATCCCAATTCAGAATTATCAAAGCCCTTTGGCGGGGGCGGCGGGGGGAAGGGGGAGGAGGTAAGTTAAATCTGCCTTTGGCTCAAGTCATGATCCCAGGGTTCTGGGATTGAGTCCCCATCTGGTTTCCTGCTGGGGAGTCTGCTTCTCCCTCGGCCCTTCTTCCCACTCATTCTCTCTTTCTCTCTCAAGTAAATAAATAAATAAATTTTTAAAAAAATTTAAAATTAATTTAAATTTAAAATTTAAAAATTTAAAAAAAAAATTATCAAAGCCCCTCCTATGCCAACATGTGTAGAGGCCATCATCATGGTCAATATCACCATCCTCATTGCTGTCTGTTGGAGGCCAGGAACCGCCGGTCTTGCTCTAGATGACACTAATTAGGTCTCCAAGCCAATTGTGATTTATGTATCCCCATTACAACCAAGAAGAAACAGACATCCCGAGCAATCCTTCCGTATTTGACAGTCCTCAATAAGATGGAGACACTGTTGTCCTTTTCATGCGATTCATTTGGTTTTATTTTTCCACTCGTTTTATAAACACATGGGCAGTGCCATCCACATATCAGTCACAGCGTGGCCAGGCAGGGAAATATCTTAGTCTATGATCCACTGACCTGAGTTTAAATCGCTGCTCTGATACCAACTTACTAACTCACGGGCTTTGGACATGTAGCCGTTAACCTCTCTTGAGTTTCATATCTCCCATTTAAAGATGAAAAAACTTACAACTGCTTAACAATAAACATACAGTGCCTCAAACTGGATAGGTATTCGTAAAACAGCTTCGTTATTTGACTTTCTTGTGACCGACGATCCACCGTTCTCTCTCAAAAGAAAGAGAAATTGTCATGGACAGGCTTAAGAACCTTTACCAAATGGGGCAGCTGGGTGGCTCAGTGGGTTAAAGCCTCTGCCTTCGGCCCAGGTCATGATCCCAGGGTCCTGGAATCGAGTCCCACATTGGGCTCTCTGTTCCGCAGGGAGCCTGCTTCCTCCTCTCTCTCTGCCTGCCTCTCTGCCGACTTGTGAGCTCTGTCTGTCAAATAAATAAATAAAATCTTAAAAAAAAAAAAGAGAACCTTTACCAATACAGCTAATTTTCATTCACTCGCTTAAAAACAATAGGCAGTCCTTCCATGTTAACTCTGAAGGAGCTTGTGGAGAAACAATCAACCCAGAGCCATTAGGATGTCTCCGTTCAAAAGAGGCCAGGAGGCACTGCTCTAACTTGTCCTCCGGGTTAGAGGGCAATGCTGCTTCTCGGCATCCCACTCTTTCCCCTGGGCCTGTTTATAAAACCCGAGGCCTGTCCATGCTGCTGCCCCAGGAATCTTCCCATTTCTGGCAAATGGGGATGGATATCATCAAAATTAATCTCCCCAGAGGAAAGATGTCCAGTTGTAGGTTTTTTGCCTTTTAAAGTGAAAAAAAAAAAACAACATATTTTTACTATTTGCGAATCTGTTTTTGCCAATTTGCACTTGGAGAGGCATAAATACATAAATAGGGAATTTCCTTTTCTCTGAATAATTAGGAGTAAAACATGTAGCTTTCGGTCAGGGCACATCTGCTTCAGTTTTTCAGTTGTGTATTTAAAGGGAAAGGTTGTCAAAAGGAACCAATCTTTTTGTGCAGTCCTTATTCACTGTGATGTATGTAAACTTTACACATGATCCTCCATAAAACGTATTATTATCATTTCCATATGGTAACAACAACAATTTTATTAGTATTGCATTAATAATAATTTTATTTATAAATACATGAATTCTAAATTTTAAACTCAGACTTGTACTCACAAAGCATCCGATATGGCTCAGCCCTTATTTAAAAGATGAGAAATCTCGAAGATGACAATTGTCTTACCTTGTCAGATGGTAAATGCCCAGGGACACAGAGTGCTAACTATTCACAGACAGGACTTTTGGGGTCCAAGGCCCATTTTCCTTCCCACTGGGTAACATTTCCTTATCAGTGAAAGTCTAGCTTGTTCGTAGTTCTGTTTCTTTAATTCAGAAAGCATGCAGGGTGCTAAATAAATTCTGGTTGATTTCTTGTAAGTGTTATTTGCACATTAATATTAGATCTTGCAAGCAGGATTTATTTTGATCGCTGGAGTCACTAGGACATTTGAGGAATGGAATGTTGGCTTGAGTGTGGGTTAAAGAGACCAGAATAGAACCTGGTACTTCAGAGCCGGATGGGGCTTTGAGGATTGAGAGGTCCAGTGTGTTTGGCCTTTGGTGATTTCTCATGACCATAGGACTTCTTTGCAGGTAAGTAGGCTTAACACAAGCAGGGGGGTGAAATGTGTTAGCGTCACTGGGCTTGCCTGCCTGCATTTCTGCCATGCACCATGAGAAGACTTTCTGCCCCTTCTGCCTGGGCCCCAGAAGAATTATATACGGAGCAGAACAGAGCCCAGTCCATAATGAAGCAGGAAGCCAAGTCCAACTGGATCCGCTGCTTGAAGCAGAGTGGCCCAGCTGACCCCAAACCGACCCTTAGCAGAACTACAGACACAAAAGAAATAAATGCTTTATTGCCTCCTCCACGATTTTGCGGCCGTTGTTCTGCAACGGTAGATGACGGACACAGCCTCTGATGATAGTTTTTGATGCTAAAGTGCAAAGCTATAAAATGTAGAGCCATAGCTGAGTCTAATGATTATAGATCTAAGGATTTAAAAAAAAAAGTGATTTCCAGAATATTTGCTTGTTAGTGTCTTGTAGAAATGAAACCCCATTTAAACTAAGGCTTAGATAATGAGAGTCTACATGAAAAGGTGGACAGAGAGAGCTAAGAATCACTCTCCTCTGTTATTATCAATGCCCTTTATCCAAATACTGAAAAAAAAAATCTCTCATTTGTTCATTAATTTATTCAATAAACTGCCATTAAGCGTAATATGTGGCAGGTAGTGGGTTTTTCAGGATGAGCAGCCCAGGTGCCCAAGTGACATCTCAGCTTAGAAGAGAGACAGGTTCAAACAAACGACGGGTGGACAGTGTGATAAGAGGCAAGAACCCACGTGTGAATGCCGCAGGTTCAGAAGAAGCCTTTTTAATAAGAATTGCTCAAATGGACTGTGTACTTACTGCCAATCCAGGGCTGATCTGGGTGCTTTGTATCAATTATCTCATTGAATCTTCAAAACCCTCTGCAGTGAAATCCAAATCACTAATGCTGTTTCCATTTCACAGATGAGAAAATGGAGTTCCACAGAGGTTACCTAACTTGTCCCAGGTCAGGCATCATGTAACGAGACTGTGTGTTATTTGAAATTACGCAGTGTGATTCCACATCCCACGGTCCTCACCAGTATACCACAACTAGAGATTAGGTAATTCTTTTCCTTTTATTTTTTTTAAAGATTTTATTTATTTATTTAGAGAGAGAAAGTGCATGCAAAGAGGGAGAAGGGACAGAAGGAAAGGGAGAAAGACTCCCAAGCGGGCTCTGTGCTGAGCATGGAGCCTGACACAGGGCTTGATCTCAGGACTCTGAGATCATGTTCTGAGCAGAAATCAAGAATTCTCAGAGGCTTAACTGACTAATGCACCCCTATCTGAGCTGATTCTTAAATGACAAATGCAGAGGGCTGCAGTTATTAGCCAGGTTGTTGGGGTAACACTGTGTGGACAGAGCTGGCTGACCAAACTCAACCTCCACAGAGCTGTGGCTAACTCTAGCTTGATTTATACTGAGGTTGATATTTAAAGGAACCCAAAGCTCTTTCTTCGAGAGGATCACATTAAATGGACTATGAACCATTCTCTCCTTCCTATTCACAGATAACTCTGACTCATACACTTTCTATTCTTCACTTCACTTTTATCCTAGAAACCTCCAATGTCCATGTGAATGACACGGTCAATATCCTGACTCATAGCTTTTGACTTTGACTCCAATAGCCTTCACCTCTATTCCATCAGTGCTATAGGACAACCTTAACTTTGACCTTTACACTATCAGGAACTGTGCCACCCATTAAACCTTAACTATCTCATTCTCTGACTACAAACTCTGATCTTTATAGCTTTCTAGATCTCCTGCTTCCATTAAATCTGCACACAATACCAGGTCCCTCAGCACCTTAATTTCTCAGTTTCTTCCCTCTATGCCATCTTTCTTTATTTGCTTAGATAGGTAGCCTGACTAATGTGGTATATTTCCTCAGTTCCTTGGCCATTCCAGCACCTTGTTCTCCACAATACACACTCGACATGTACAGGTCACTTAATAGACCCTCATGTCCCACTACTGATTTGTGACTCTTTTTAAGAATTTATTTATTTATTTGACAGAGTGAGATCACAAGAAGGCAGAGAGGCAGGCAGAGAGAGAGAGAGAGGAGGAAGCAAACTCCTGGCCGAGCAGAGAGCCTGATGCGTGATTTGATTCCAGGACCCTGAGATCATGACGTGAGACAAAGGCAGACGCTCAACCCACTGAGCCACCCAGGTGCCCGACTCTTTTTTTTTTTTTTTTAAAGATTTTATTTATTTGACAGAGAGAGAGAAATCACAAGTAGGCAGAGAAGCAAGCAGAGAGAGAGAGAGGAGGAAGCAAGCTCCCTGCAGAGCAGAGAGCCCAATAAGGGGCTCGATCCCAGGACTCTGGGATTATGACCTGAGCCAAAGGCAGAGGCTTTAACTCACTGAGCCACCCAGGCGGCCCCAGGTGCCCGACTCTTAAACCCAACTAGGTTTTGTACCATTCAAGTGTCTATACATGTGTACTGAATCATCCCTCCCTTCTTGAAAGTAGTTATTCCAAAGTTCTCTGCATGCGTCACGGGCCACATTGTGTGCCCTCAAAATTCATAGGTTGAAGTCCTAACCTCCAGAACTTCAGAATGTGACATAAGATTTAAAAAGATATAATTAAGTCAAAATGAAATCATAAGAATAGGCCCTAACCAAATATGACTGGTCCTTCTAAGAAGACAAAATTTGGATAGAGACCCACATAGAGGGAAGAGCCTTTGGAGTCACAGTGAGAAGGTATCCATCTGGGAGAGAGGCTTCGGGAAAGAGCCAGGGAGAGAGGCTTCGGGAAAAATCAACCCTTCCAGTACTTTTGCCTCAGATTTCTAGCCTCCAGAACTGTAATAAAATAAATTTCTGTTGTTTACACCACCAAGTCTGTGGCATTTTGTTAGGAGAGCCCTAGAAAATGTATCCAGTTAGCTTCTTTCTATTTCCCTATCCATCTTACCTTCTTGTAGCAAATGATCTTATCTTCTACCCCTTGTGGAAAATAGTGGATTTCAGTCTTGGACTCTTTAACTGCCTACTCTTACACCTGAAAAACCCATTCTTCTCGTTTTCCATCCCAAAGAAAGAGGGACTTACACCTCTATCCAAAGCTGATCTTCCATTTTCACTTTGAAGTCTATGTCTTCTGGTTTTTTTGAAAACTCATTCCATAAATGATATTTTTCCTCTCCTTTATCCTTAAGATTTTTTCTCTTTGCTGGGTCTTTTCTTTCCAACCTAGATATATGTTAATGATATGACTATACTTTAAATCATGATGTAAATAAAACCTTATTCCATCCCATGATATCCTAAGGAAATAATTATACACTCTCTTCCCCATTCATAGTCAAACTTCTCAGAAAAGAAGTCATTTGCTCTGTTCTTCAGTCCATGACCCACTCGGACCCATTAATCTAGCCAAGCATCACATCACTACACTGAAACTGCTCTGACCAAGTCACCCAGGACTTCTGAATGCAAATACACAGAGTACTTTTCAATTTCAGTCTTTTTGGACCACTCACTGGTTCTCAAGTGTCATTCACTTATTCTCCTAGGGTACTATGACATGGCACCTCTTTGTTTTCCTTCCCAACTTCCTGACTGTTCTTTCTCTTTCTACTTCTTAGATTCCTCATCTTTCTGCTCAATTTTAAAAAATCTGTTGATGTTCCTGTAAATTCTTTCCTCCTCTTCCTCCCCCTCCTCTTCCTTCTCCTTCTCTTCCTCCTCTTTTTTCTTCTCTCTACTTTCTCTCCTTCTTCTCCTTCTACTTTTTCCTCTTTATCTTCTTCCTCTTCCTCCTCTTCCTCCCTCTTCTTCTCCCTCTCCTTTTTCTTCATTGTCTTCTTCTTCAATGTCTACTTATAATTCTTCACTAATGTCTACTTTATATTCTACCAGAATTTTAATTCCTTGTAATCATCATGCTGATGACTCTTTTTTTTTTTTTCCTTCTTCTTCTAGCATCTATACTGTAGTCATCAAGAATGTAGACTCAGGGGCCAAATTATTGGATTTACCTTATGGCTCAACTACTTCCTACCTTCTACTTAATCTCATCATACTCTTTAATCATTTTAAATGGATTTAATTTGTTTGTTTCAAAAAGTAAATGAAAATATGTAAAGCACTTAGAAATTTCTGGAAAATAATAACATCAAGTAAGTTTTAGCTATTATTAAATAACTGTCCAGAAATCCAATTCTATATTTAAAACCACTTACTGTCCCCAGATGTCCCACAAGTACCTCAAAAACTTACCCAAAGCTGAACTCATCACATCTTTTTATCACAAAAACTTTCCCCCTGATTGCTTTGTCTGGTAAATTTGTATTACTCTTTTCTGATAAGAAGTGAGCCTGGTTGTTTGCTGACACTTTTCTCTCATCTTCGTCTCCATCTTTCAATAGTTACCAAGTCCCACTATATCTACTATTATATATTTCTGTCTGTCCTGCCTCCTACCTTGCATCCGACCACTGTTGTAAAGCAGGTCCACATCTTTGATGTATGTTTTGTGTATTTTGGAGGAGTGGAGGTCTGGACCATTACAGCTAATCTCCGTTGACTGAGTCCATTCTTCTAGTGTGCTATTTACTTGACACTCAAGGTATGCTTTTAAAAAACAAACATATTCATGTTAACCCTCTGCTTGAATCACTTCAACAACTCTTCATCACTGTCAATATAATGTCCATACTTTAGAAGGCCCCTTGATTTAAACCCTGGTGTCCACCTTTCCAGCTTAAACTCCTATCAAGTCCCTACTGTGCTCCATAACTCAGTAAAATCTTCCCTCTTGCCTTTGATCATTTGTGTTATTCTTTAAATCCCTTTTTTCAACTTACAATCAGATGGTAATTGGAGTCTTTTAGGTACAGACCTCAAATAAATAGTTCTAAGCAGGCAAGACAAAAATAAATTCAGATGAAAGGAAAGCCTAGATGTAAAAAAACTATTATGAGGGTTTAAATAATCCAGTTACATAAAGCGAAAATTACTTCTTCTTTTTTGTTTTTTTTTTGTAATCTTTTCCCAATTTCCCGCATTGAACAAATAAGTTTTATTGAAAATCTATCCCCTTTCCTCCCTCATTTAAGAGCCTGATTCACATTCATTGCTCTATTTGGCAATTCCCCTCCCAAAGCCATGCTTAAAATACTTTGAGTTTGGAGATCGCAATAGGAATCCTATTAAAAAATAAATAAATAAAGTCACAAGCTCGAGCAGATTGATAATTAAAAAAATGAATGATATTATTTGTGTAATCTTCATCTTTTCCTCTGTGGGTGTGTGTGTTTACATTTGCATTTACTACATTTTGAACCTATACATTTATCACATTTTCAATAAGAAAAAAATGTCTGAAAATGAAACAATTACCAAACAGTCAACAGCTTACAATATGTAATGGAATCTACATGCACGTTCTCTTAGCAGAAAACACTTGGAGTTAAGTGTTAACTAAATTTAAATGTGGAGACACCTGCTAGTTAAATGGGTGCCTTAATACAGACCTCCTGGGGATTTGCTATATTCTCGCCAGCTGTAACTTTCAGATTTTCCCTCCAGCCGAGATAGCACAACCATTGATGAAACACATAGTAGAATCAGCCATATGACTCTGGAACTCTCTCAGTATCAGTGTTGATAGAATTATGTTTGAACTTAACTCTCTTTAACAAGATTTAAGGCATCTTCCCACATCTCAGTATGCATGATTGTTTAAGGTTTTCATTTTTGGCTTCAAACACATAGGCTTTCTCTGTCTTTTCTTTTCCCAACAAGTTCCCTGGCTTTGTCCCCACGCACCTCTCTATTTATCTCTATGAATGCTACCGCTTTGTTTATAGTAGAGGTGACAAGACACAAACCAGGATTTGGGAAGAGTGAGTGGGATGGGGCTGACTTTAAGTTGCCTTTTAGGAAATGTGCTATAACTAACATTTGCATCTGGCATTTCGTAGCCCCCTCATCTTCTGTTATGTGTGAATTCCAGTTGGGTGATTCATCCTGACATGGGATTTCTTTGCTTCTTCTACTCTGCAAAAATGTGAGAGAATGAGGGGAGAAGTTTCTCATTCTTTTTGATTTTTCTAAGCAATCTTTATTTTTTTCCCATAGCTATGAAAGAAAATTTTCCGATGAGAAACGCTGCAGTTATGACATAACAATTCCATGTTTCACAACCCAACTGCTCTTCGTGTTGTGCTTCCCACCCTCATTTCTCACAATTCAAAGTAAATTGTGAGATTACTAGTACAATTAAGGCTCTGGAAAGAGGAAAACTGTGTATTATGGCCTTGATAACCCTTAAGAGAGATCAAGTCACAACTCTGCTCCAAATTCCAATTTTAGAGTTGGGTTCAACAATAGTAATGAATAGAAGAAACACAGGAAAGCAGATACGTGTTTTAAAATCATCTTGACCAGAAATGTTTATCTAGGCATGTTAGGCTCCGGCAAGATGTCTATCATCTCCTCCTTCCATATATTCCACTTTGGTTAGAGTAGCACTTATCTATTATCTGAATACTATTACAGCCTTATTTTGGAAAGGTCTCCCTGGTCACACGTACCTTAAGCTAGAGAGGAAGGCAACTGATTGCATATTTTTTTTAACTGAAGTTGTTTCTGTGGAACAATACAAATTATATTTATACCATTGTTTGCAAAGATTAAGTTCAATGGAATCATCACATCCATTGGGGTTAGGATTAGAAATTTCTTTGTTTGGTGGACAATGTGCATTTTTTTTTTTAACCAGGTAAAGCAATGTGCAAAAAGTAAAACTAAAATTGCTAAAGCAAGTAACCTATCCAGAGGTTAAACATTTTGAATTAAAATACTAGTATTTGCACAGCCTAATTTCAGGCAAGTACATCAAGTTCATAAGAATGTGTTGTAGTTTACTTACAGAACTGTTAGTTTTCATGTCCAACATTTAATCCTGTTATACTTACAGTATATTGTCTGCAATCCATATCCATTTTCTGTTTTCATTTCCATTCTCATTGATTTAGAATTTCATCATCTTTTTGAAAATATTACTAGACCTCTATCTTACCTTCTTGCCATGAGTCAAACTTCTCCAGCTCCTTGTATAACCGCTGAAATTACTCTTATATCTAAATTAATTCAACAAATTAATGATAATTTTTTCATTGAAAATCACAAAAACCCAATTTAAAAGTATCTAAAATAAAAAGGGAATTTATTGAGCCATGCAAACAGAAACCTAAATGGGTAATACAGATATGGGTCTCAAGCTATTGTTTGGCAAAATATAATCAGGAGTGTATTACTTAACTTCATGACTTTAATTAATAATGTCTGCCTTATTTCTCAGATAGAATCTCTTGGTGTGGTAACAAGATGACTTCTTCAAGAGCTGCAACACAAAATTCCACTCTACCAAACACCTCATTAGAAAAATGGGGGTTATCTTCCTAATATATTTAGGGAAAAACAAACAAGCAAATTCTTGGGAAAGATTATTGTAGTTCTGTAAGATTATGTTTCATCCTTGAATAATGAAATGTAATGTACAGGGGAGAGGGACCCTTCAAACGAATTAATCAAGGTTGAAATCCCAAACTCAATCAAATACCCAGTGTACAGTAAGAACTTAGCAAATACATAGGGAAACAATGCAATATGAGGGAAATAGGAAATAATCAAATGAAACCCCAAATTGGCAATAAAAACATATTCCAGTTCTTGCACATATTGACATTACAAAGCATACAGTTTTAAATAACTCTATTTACAACATGCAAAGAGATAAAAAAAACACAATGAAAAAGTTAGGCAAAGAGTTGAAAATTATAAAAAGACGATTAAAAAGTGTAAATTAAATTAATAACTTGATTGGTTTAACAGAATGGGAATAGCTAAAAAGAGACTTAGTGCTCTAGATATTACTTTAGAAGGACATATACAGAATTAAAAACAGAACAAACATAAAATGAGAGGGACTAAGGTATTTGTAGGGTACAGTAACGAAGTTAGAAAATGTGTGGGTTAAAATCTGAGAGGGAGAGAATGGGTCATTAAAAATAGTTGAAGAAATAATTGCATGGAGCCCTGGATGTGGTGCAGATGTGGTGCAATGAATTATGGACCACTGGAAAAAAATAAAATTAGTTAAATTTAAAAAATAAAAAGTTATTTGGCTTAATTAAAAAAAGAAATAATAGATGTAAATTTTCAATCCTAAAGAGATATAATAGAGTATAGAATTTACAATCTTATTTAGTCTAGTATTAGTAGAGTGGGATAATATGCATAGTACGAGTAGTATACGTATTCTTCATGTGGAAAAAAAGATTACAGATGGAACCTCAGAAATGCAGAAAAAAACAAAAAGCTGCAACAAGATGATGAGACTGTGGAAAAATAGAAATAACGATAGTACTTATTTAACAATAATAATGATATCTTAAGATTTGTTCATTAAATATTTTAACTATTTATTTTTATTTTATTTATTTTCATTAAATATTTGTTCATTAAATATTTTAATTATTTATTTTATTTTATTTATTTTCATTAATTTTTTTTAAAGATTTTATTTATTTATTTGACAGAGAGAGGGATCACAAGTAGGCAGAGAGGCAGGCAGAGAGAGAGAGGAGGAAGCAGGCTCCCTGCTGAGCAGAGAGCCCGATGCGGGACTCAATCCCAGGACCCTGAGATCATGACCTGAGCTGAAGGCAGCGGCTTAACCCACTGAGCCACCCAGGCGCCCTATTTTCATTAAATATTTTTAATACAAATTATTAAAACACACAAAAGCAGGGATATGTGTGTTAGGAGGTTACAAAAATGGAAGAAAAAATGTTCTAAGTGTCGTGAATTGCCCTGTAGAAAGGTAAAAAGAACTAAAATTTGATTTTGAAAACTCAACTAGTCATAGTGTGATTTCTATGGCAACTATAAAAAAGGCAAAAGATATAATTTCTAAGCTAATAGAAAGAAAAGTTGGATTAATAAAATAACTAAGTAAAGACATAAGAGTAAAGAAATGAAATTAATAAAGTGCTATGTTTAATCTTAAATACATCATAAATTATATTAAATATAAATTGACTAAGTTCTTTCTTTAAAATACAAACTGGCCACCTCCCAAAAAAATCCTCAAAACCAAATTCTGTGCTGTATACAAGCAACATCTAAATTATAAAAGTACAGAATTATTTAAACCCAAGGAATAGAAAAAAGATTTACAATGCAAACTTAAAGTAAAAGAAAACTGTCTTTTACTGTTAATATCAGAGAAAGACTTTACAAGAAAGTATTAACAGAGATTGAAGATAGTCCATAAGGGTGCCTGGGTGGCTCAGTGGGTTAAAGCCTCTGCTTTCAGCTCAGGTCATGATCTCAGGATCCTGGGATCAAGCCCTGCATTGGGCTCTCTGCTCAGCAGGGAGCCTACTTCCCCCTCTCTCTTTCTGCCTGCCTCTCTGCCTATTTGTGATCTTTCTCTCTCTGTCAAATAAATGAATACAATCTTAAAAAAAAGAAGAAGAAGAAGAAGAAGAAGAAGAAGATAGTCTATAATAACAAGTGTCAGTTAAATGGGACAATCTAACACTCTAAAGCAAAATTGTCAGAAGTACAATGAGAAACAGAAAAATCCAGAATCATAGCAGATGAATGTATTAAATCTCTCTTAGTTCACTGATAACAGAAGTAGGCAACAAAAAGAAGCAGTAAGAATGCAAAAAGTTTGAAATAGGTTATTGAAAAATTTGCCAAAATTTGTTCATAAAGTGCATCACAACACCAGCCTAAACAAAATTTAAAAAACTGAAATCATGGGATATAATCTCTGAACATGATGTTATTAAACTGGAAATCAGTTAAGAACAACAACAAAAGTCCCCGTATGTCTTAAACCAAGAAATATACTTCTAACTAATGCATGGGTAAAGATAAAATGGCAGTTCGAAAATATAAATTGGGAAAGAACTAAAATTCCATATATAACAGATGTTGTATTACGTGTGTTAATACAACATATTGCTTCGGTCTCAGTCATTAGGGACTTTCAGGTTGGCTTTTGTGTCCCGTGGCATTTTCCAGCCCCATCCTTTTGTTTACTAAGCATTTCCTTATTTTCTGGCGTTGCAAGATACTCCAGGCTCCCCTGGGTTTGTCCTGTTCCTGATCTAGAAACATCAGTTTCAACAAGGTGCTTTGTATCTATCTTTGCTTGAGACTCAATTTTTATGGAGTAAAATGAACAAATCTTAATTGTACGGCTCAGTGAATTTTTTATCTGGACAAGATCTGGTTCAAGATATAAACAGAATCTCATCACTCTGTAAAGTACTCTTAGATAGTTTCTCAAGCACAAACTCCCACTCTTCTGATTTCTGTTAGCCTGTTTAGCTTTGCTAGTTCTTGAATTTCATCTAAGTGGAATCATATGGTCTGTATGCTTCTGTTTCCAGCTTCTTTCATTTAACATAATTTCTTTAACATTCATCTATAGTCTGTCTATCAATAGTTTTTTTTTTTAAGATTTTATTTATTTATTTGACAGACAGAGATCACAAGCAGGCAGAGAGGCAACAGAGGGAGAGGGGAAAGCAGGCTCCTCGCTGAGCAGAGAGCCCGATGTGGGGCTCTATCCCAGGACCCTAAGATGATGACCTGAGCCGAAGGCAGAGGTTTAACCCACTACCTAGCTACCTAGGCATCGCTGTATATCAGTAGTTTTATTGCAAGGTTATATTCCCTCACATCAATTTGTTATCCTTTCTCTTGTTGACAGTCATTTAAACTCCTTCTTTCATTTTGTGTGTTTTGTTTTGTTTTTTGGTTTGGGGGGGGTTGTTTTATTTTTTGCCATTATGAATTAATACAACTAGGGTGTCTTTTGGTAGACATTGTCTCTCAGTGTAACGTTTTTGAGATTCATCTGTATTGTTGAACGTATCAACAGTTTATTCCTTATTATTGCTGACTAGTATTGCCTTCTGAGTGTATCAGAATTTGTTGTTTTGTTCATCAGTAAATGAATTGTGTCAGTTTCAAGCAATTATAATTAAAAGTTTCATAAACATTTATGTACAGCCATTTGTGTTGATATGTGTTAGTTTCTTATGGGTGAAAATCTAGGTGGGGGGGATTCCTGGACCATATGGTAACAAATTGTCAGAGTTTTCTGGAGTGGCTGATTCTTTTTGCATTCCCTCCAGCAAAGTGTGAGAGTTCCAATTTCCCCACGTCCTTGCCAGTACTTAGTTTCATTATTTTTTTAACCATTTTAAGTGATGAGTAGAAGTATCTCCTTGTGGACTTAATTTCTATTTTCCTAATGACTAATGACATTGAACAGCTTTTCTTATTTTTATTGCCATCTTTATCTCTCATTTCATGAAAGTCTTTGCTTAATTCTTCCACCCACTTTTTATTGGGTTTTCTTATTGTGTTTTTTTTTTTTTTTGGTTGTCGTTATTGTGAGCATTCTTTATGAATGTCGAATCCTAGGCATTTACCAGATTTGTGTTTTGAAGATATATTATCCTCGAGTGTTGCCTAGCTTTTCATTTTAACAACGGTGTCTTTATAAAAGCAAAGGTTTTACATTTTGAAGTACACGATAATGATATTTTGTTTGTCTCCTGATTATTCTGCATTCTTAAAAGTACTTTGCCCAATATAAAGTCACAAAAATTATCTCCTACTTCTACAGATTACTGGTTAGGAGTATGGGAGCCTTCAAGAATAATTTCAGGTTTTCTTATTTCTCCAATCAGAACTTTTAGTTTTTGCTTCATGTATTTTGAAGATCTATTAACATCTTATAGGGGATAAAAGGAAAAACTAATGGACCAACCAAGAACGATATCATATAATAAGATATGTAGTACAGAATCTGGCCTTGCTCAAAAAAGAGGTCTTGTCTTGTCCATGCTCCTGAGAGATGACACCTAAACATTTGGGATTTTCTGGGGCACCTGGGTCATTCAGTTGGTTGCATGTCTGCCTTTGCTGTCATGATCCCAGGGTCCCAGAATCAAGTCCCATGTGGGGCTCCCTGCTCAGCAGACAGTCTGCTTCTCCCTCTGAACCTCCCCCCTTTCATGTTCTCTCTCTCTCTCTCTCAAATAAATAAATAAATAAATAAAATCTTTAAAACAGACAGACAAACAAAACCTTGTATTTCAAGGTCCAAGTCAGATGAACTTTCCAGGTTGACAAGACAAGCATATATAAATACATTTGTCAAGAGAGCAATGTACCCTGATGATAAGGTTTGTGTTTGGGACACTCCCAGACTCTGATCTCATATGCCTCGCTCCTTGGCTGAGTTTAAATATCTTTTCCTGTAATAAGTTGTGTCTGTAGGGTAACAGTTTTCAGTGAATTCTGTGGGTCTTCTTATGAATTATCAAAACTTTGGGGAAACCCCTAAATGAGTAGTTGGTGTCAGAAATCAAGCTAGTCAGTTATTTCCTCTAACTTCATAATTGGACCCCAAATTCTTGCAGTTGGGGCAGAAATCTTGCGCAAACAATAGTTTGCCGGTCTCTGCCCTCAACCTTGTAGTTTGGCCAATTCCAGATGTAGGTCTTATAGAATTCTTATTATCAACCTAAAGACAGTTTGGATTTTTTCCTGCCCCTGGCTTCCATGAGGAATATATTATATTTGGCTACAAATACAGGTGATTTCAGTAACTAGAAAATTCTCAACTGCATAGCACTACTACAAAACTACTAAGATAGTCTTTGTAGTATTCTTTTATGTTTTTGTTGTATTCTTTTTATAGACATTTCCCATCAAATTCAGGACATTTTAAAGAATATTATTAAGTTATTTTCCCAAAAAACTGCACCAACTTAAGTTACTATCAGCAATTTATAAGACTGTTGATTTCACCACATTCTTTGTATCACAATATATTATTTTCTACTCATCTTTCATAATATGATGAAAATAAAATAGTAAATTAATTTTTGATTTGGTTATCATATTAAGCACTGTTTCATGTTTATTGACTGTATTTCTTACACAGGAATTCTGTTTATGTGCTTTACCTATTTTTCCTTCTGATAAATAGTATATTTTCTAGTTGACTTCAGGGCACTTTATAAAGTTTTTTTTTTGACAGAGAGATAGAGAGTACAAGCAGGCAGAGCAGCAGGCAGAAAGAGAGGGAGAAGCAGTCTCTCTGCCAAGCAGGGAGCCCGATGTGGGACTTGATCCCAGAATGCTGGGATCATGACCTGAGTCAAAGGCAGACACTTAACCGTCTGAGCCACCCAGCCTCCCCATACTTCAGAGCACTTTAAATTCAAAGTATTACCTTTCATCTGTCAACATTATTATAAATAGTTTCCAGGTTATTCCCTTGCTTTTTAGTTCCTTTACCTTTGTAAAATATAGAACTATATGAAAAAGTCATATATATATTTTAATTGACCATTTTATTTAATTGAAGATTTATATAATTCAACATATTTCATGTTCTTTTTTTTTTTAAGATTTTATTTATTTATTTGACAGAGGGAGATCACAAGCAGGCAGAGAGGCAGGCAGAGAGAGAGGAAGAAGCAGGCTCCCTGCTGAGCAGAGAGCCCGATGCGGGCCTCGATCCCAGGACCCTGAGATCATGACCTGAGCCAAAGGCAGCGGCTTAACCCACTGAACCACCCAGGCGCCCTATTTCATGTTCTTGTTCAGAACTTCTTGGACACAGAAATTTCACTTTTAAGAATATATCCTGAATAAAGTAACAGAAAATAAATCCAATATTTATGTGCCAAAATGATTATCACAATAACACTTTTTTAGTCGGAAGCAACCTAAATGTCCCCGTACAAGATAATAGTTTAATAAAGTATTCTCAAAAGTCTCAAATGGAATATTAGGTATCTTTTTAAAAATCATTACTGTTTTGGAAACAGTAAATTATATAATGTTGGGTGGAAAAGAAAATGTGATTTAGAATGGCAAGTCTAAAAGAAAGTCTATAAGGAAAATATGTAAATATATTTTTATAAATATAATTATAAATAAAAATCTGGAAAACAATACATCAACATATTGACTGGTTTCTCAAGGTTCTAAGATTATGAGTAGTTTCTTGGTTTTGTGCTTTTTTTTTCCCTTCCCCCCCCAAAGAATGCATATTACTTCAGTTGTGGAAAGGAGGTCAAGAAATAGAAGCCCAGGACATAATACTAAATATAGTTCAGCAAAATTACTTTTATTGGATGACCAAAGTAATTTAAGTGTATACTAAGTATTGCAGTTAATCAGAATAACAACAAACAAAAATGTCTATACCCTAATCCTTATAATCCGTGAGGATATTAACTTACACGGCACAAATAACTTTGCAGATAGAATTACATTTCTGAAATTTAAGAGAGAGAAAGCGTATCCGGAATTATCCAGATGGGCCCAGCATAATCACATGGATCCTTAAAAGTAGAAGAGGAAGGCAGAAGAGTCAGTCAGAGGGAGGGCATTATGAAAAACAGCACAAGAGAGATTCTGAACTGGAAAGGATTTTGCCTCTCTTTGTTGGATTTAAGACTGCTCTGGGTCAAGGATTGTAGAGTCTGAGCTGATGGCCAGAAGGAAAGGGAGACATCAGTCCTTTTAACCATAAGGTACTGAATTGTGCCAGTAATTTAAATAAGAAAGGAAATGCTGTCTTCCCTAGAGCCTACAGTAAAGAATGGGGCTCTGGTGACACCATGGGTTACCCCAGTGAGACCCGTGTCAGACTTCAGACCTATTGAACTCTGAAATAACAAATTTGGTTGTTTTCAGCCTCTAAATGTGTAATGATTCGTTTAGGCAGCATAAATATAAATAATTGTTAAATGCCACATTGAGGACTCAAATTAGAAAAATGCCGTGGTCCGCGGCTTCAAGAGAAAGATGGATGCAAAAATAACCATATATACTCTGCTTAACCATATATGTAAAGTTTTATGAAAACACAGGTGAAATGTAATCATGCCTAGGAGATTCAGGAAAAGCACCAGAGGAGGGTAATGACTTCGTGTCATCGTCACGACCAAACCTCAAGAATTAGAGCTTTTATTTAAAGCATGCGCAATAGCGTTGGCTGATCTGGAGACTAATAATGTAATCTAAGTTCAAGACCACAAAGAGTAGACTTCATCAAAGCTACAAATACTAGAGACCTTGTCTGAGCCTCAAGTTCAAAAAGTGCTTCCATTAGTCCTTGATGTTAGACAGGGCTCTATTTGGACAGATGAAGGAATTTTCTTTATGCTAAGTTTAGAAAAAGGCTCTTATAAAAAACAGATAAAATTTATTCTTTTTATCATTTTTGGTATTAATATATTATTATTTGGTTTACTGAGAAAGTACAGAGAATCTGAGAATGGCGGTACTCCTCCCTCATAGTTTTCTCTATTATTTACATCATATGTTAGTGTAGTACATTTGTTACCAGTGCTGAACCGATACTGATACAATGTTATCAGCTAAAGTCCACACTTTATCTTAAGGTTTTCCCTTTGTGTTTTATATCTTAAAAATTCTTATGGGTTTGACAAATGGATAATGACATACATCCATATTCTTAATACCATACAGAGTCTTTTCACTGAAAATTCTCTGTACTACACGTAGTCATCCATCCCTACCTCCCCCTTAACTGCAGGCAACTGCCTCCAGTTTTGCCTTTTCTGTACTGTTATTGGAATCAACAGTGTATAGCCTTTTCAGATCGGCTTCTTCCACTTAGCAATATCCTTGCCATTTGTATATCTTCTTTGATGAGGTCTCTCTTCAACTCTTTTACCCATTTTTAAATGGGGCTCCATATTTTCTTACTGCTGAATTTTAAGGGTTGCCTGTTTGGCTACCAGTCCTTTATCAGATAGGAGTTTTGCAAAGATTTTCTCTCCATCTGTGGTTTGTCTTTCCCTTTCTTTAAGAGTGTCTTTTGCAGAGTAGAAATTTATAATTTTTTTTAAAGATTTTATTTATTTATTTGACAGACAGAGATCACAAGTAGACAGAGAGGCAGGCAGAGAGAGAGGGGGAAGCAGGCTCCCCGCCGAGCAGAGAGCCCAATGCGGGGCTCCATCCCAGGACCCTGGGATCATGACCCGAGCTGAAGGCAGAGGCCTTAACCCACTGAGCCACCCAGGCGCCCCTAGAAATTTATAATTTTAAGGAAGGACTGCTTACCCATGTTTTTTCATGGATTGTTCTTTTGGTGTTGTACCCAAAAAAATCATCATCAAGCCCAAAGTCACCTGTAAGCTCTCTCCTATGTGATCTTTCAGGAATTTTATAGTTTTGCATTTTACATTTAAGTCTATGATCCATTATGAGTTAATTTGGGGGAAAGAGGTAAGGCGTGTGTCTTGTTTCTTGTCTTTCTTATCTTGTCTTTCTTGTGTTTTCTTTCTTTCTTTCTTTTCTTTTTTCTTTTTTTTTTTTTTTCCTTTTTTTGCATGTGGATGTTCTTCCAGCACCAATTGCTGAAAGAACAATCTTTTCTTCTTTGACTTTCCATTGCTTCTTTGTCAAAGCTCCATTGAGTATATTTATGTGGGTCAGTTGTGGGCTTTCCATTCTGTTCCATTGAACTATGTGTCTATTCTTTTTTTAAAATGCCATACTGTCTCGATGTATAGAAAGTCCTAGAGTCAGATAACATCAGTCCTCCAGCTATTCTTCTCCTTCAATATTGTGTTGGATATTCTGGGTCTTTTGCCCCTTTATATAAAATTTAGAATCACTTTTTTGATATTTACCAGGAAAGTGGTTGGGATTTTTTTTTTTTTTTTGAACTGCACTGAATCTACAGATTGTGTTTCAGAAGAATTGACATCTTAACTATATATAGCCTTCCTATTCATGATCATGAAATATTTCTCCATTATTTCATCTGAGCTTTATAGTTTTCCTCACATAGATCCTGGACATAGTGTGTTTTATTTGCACCTAAGTATTTAATTTTTTTGGTGTTAATGTAACTAGTATTGAATTTTTTTTAAAAGACTTAACAGATTAATTTGAGAGAGAGAGAGAGTGAGAGAGAGAGAGAGCACAAGCACAGGGGGAGGAACAGAGGGAGAGGGAGAAGCAGAGTCCCCACTGAGCAGAAAGCCTGATATGGGGCTTGATCCTAGACCTCAGGATCACGACCTGAGCTGAAGGCAGATGCTTAACTGACTGAGCCACCCAGGTGCCCCTAGTATTAATTTTAAATTTCCAACTCCAATTATTCATTGCTGATAAAGGGGAAAGCAACTGGCTTTTTTAATAAAATTTATTTTTTTAAGAGTTGTAATTTATTTATCTGACAGACAGAGATCACAAGGAGGCAGAGAGAGAGGCAGAGAGAGAAGAGTAAGCAGGCCCCCTGCTGAGCAGAGAGCCCAATGCGGGGCTCCATCCCAGGACCCTGGGATCATGACCTGAGCCGAAGGCAGAGGCTTTAACCCACTGAGCCACCCAGGTGCCCCAATAAAATTTATTTTTAATTTGCCTATAGTTTACTTACAGGGTTAAATGAGAAGTGACCCTTTATATTTGTATCTCAAAAGAGTGTCAGTGGAGGATTTGACCAGACATGATTTCTGGCCGTGTTTGCCAGTGGCTGTCAGTCGAGACAGTATAGAGCTCATCAATGTATTAACACTGAACATCCAAGACTGGACCATAAAGTTTTGACAGCTATTATCAGACCCCATCAGGGAAATTTTTGCCTCATCTAATAAAACGTAATTTCTCCTAAGGAGCCATCTCCTCATAGAACGGCAGGTTTTTCTGGGATAAGATGAAGTCTGTGGTCTTAGGGTTCCTTTGTCACTATAAAATCATCCATGTCCACACCACTAGTCTTCCACGAGACCTGGGATGAAAGTCCATCATCTGACAGTACTGGGCGAATGCAGTCTCATCATTGGCAAAGTTAGCCAAAGTGAGATTTATTTCTCCACTCCCTGGGTGTCTGCATTGAGCAGTATGTTCGTTCTTCTTACCAGTGTCCTTTCACTAAAGAGAGCAAACAGACTCGTCAGTAATAGGCTGAGGCTTCTCGCGAACTGGTGACCATGAAGGATCTGGCACACCCAGGCCAGTGAGTGTGTTCTGGAAAGTTAGTGAGCAGATTCCTTCCATACTTGACACTGTAAGCGCTCCTCATAGATCATAGGCACATTATGAAATACAGTTTTAGGAAGAACGAAAAACACTGTAAAATACAATAAAAAATGCAATCAAAATTGATATGCTCTATAAACACTATTTATCTAGACCTCCTATCCATAACATTGTTCTCAGAATAAAAGGTAAAATCTAGATATTAAAAAAAAAAAGAGGTAATGAAGTTGTTTCCTGAGGTTTTTTATGAGCCTGAGTATCCTCAGTTACTTTCATTCATATTAATTCTCATCGGTAGAATTTCCTTGCATTTCAGATCACAAGAGAAACCTCCCCAGTGATAGGTCAACGATTTCTAGGGAATTGGTTAAGGCTCTAAGATTTGTTTTATTTGTGTTTGTTTGCTTTTTTTACCGGTGAGTATGATTATTGTGGCTCTAGTCTAATTTTTTTTCTAGCCTATACCCAATCTCAGTTGTCTCTGTTCACATCAGTACATTCAATACTGAATATGTAGTTAGAATTATGCTAAGAACTCGGATATACAGAGATGAATAAAATAATTTCCCTGACCTCACAGAGTTCATAAGCCTGAGAAACATTTAAGTATAAATATAGCTACTCAGATCACCAATATAATTCTTCCCTTCTCACTCTCATCGATATAATTTTAGGAACAGGAAAATTACAAGAAGGCCCTAATGTTCTCTGCAAATATTCACTAAAATAAAATTATATATATTTTTATTAGAAATATATATATTTTATTAGAAATACATATATATTAGAAATATATATATATTATTAGAAAATATATGTATTTTCTTTGTTATCAGTGACATTCAACTCAAGATTAAAATGGAATTTGCTAATTGACAAATTTACAATTTTTATTTTTTTTAAAGGTTTTGTTTATTTATTTGACAGACAAAGATCACAAGTAGGCTGAGAGAGAGAGAAGGAAGCCGGCTCCCTGCTGAGCAGAGAGCCCAATGCAGGGCTCAATCCCAGGACCCTGAGATCATGCTCCAAACCAAAGGCAGAGGCTTTAACCCACTGAGCCACCCAGGCGCCCCCTACAATTTTTTATAAACTGTGTTCTTCAAAGTATCATATGTTTTCTGTTAGATTTATTTAAAAAGTCATTGAATTTAAACGAAAAGTCGTACTAATTATTTGTAGGTTGTCAACAGGATAATTTGGATCTTATTACTTTTTTTTATGATGCAAAAACTTTAAATTTCCTTTATAATTTTATAAATGGAATTAAAGTTTTATATTTTGAATACATATCCTTTAATAAAAAAAAATGAAACTGGCCCTATGTATGTTTTGACATGATCTGTGACTGAAATGTGCATTTTTATTATATATAAATTATATTATATTTACAGCATGGACTGAAAAGGAATTCTCCACATCCCTCAGTGTTGCTTAAGATCGATTTAGCGACATCCAAAGTTTAACCCAAATATTTCATGCTTGAACACTTAAGGTATATCTCCATAGATCTAATCCAATCAAATATCCATGCCCACCCAGTCAGCTATACTCAGGTTCAGATCATGATACAAAGATATGGTTTCCAGAGATCCATCTCCATAATGAACAAACAGAAGGAAGGAATGTGGTAAACTAAATACACAACTAGAAAGACATCAGTGTCATTTCTCTATGTGGTGGGTGAGCAAATCTTCCAGTTTTCCCAGGAGATTCCAGTCTTAGCAAAATGTTCTCTTGCAATTACTAGCAGTGTCCTCTTTTATTCCTAAAAACAGTATGTTGGCTTGGACAAAGAATTATCTGATATGCTTAGACTTTACTGGTATGGTGTGAATTAACCTTTTTTAAATATCGGTCTTCATTTTGGCTATGATTATTGTTTCTGGACATATAATAAGTTTTCTTCTAAGATTTTAGATTATCAAGAGTATAAGGAATGCCTGTAAGGAGGGACAAGCAGGGTAAAATGTACATGAGTAGCAAAAATGTAAACCCGTGCCATCCCAAGATTTCTACATGTAAATCGAGATGAGAAATAATTGATCCAGTTCTTTCCAACATTTACACTTACAGTCAGTTAGATAAGGCACTGGAATCCTCTATAGTACTTGTCACTGATTTTTTTTTTTTTGTAGATTTCAGAGGGTCATGTTGACTTTTTCTAAGATGGATTTTCAAGATTTTTTTTTTTATCATAGTGATCTCTAACTTTAAGACAGCTTTCATTGAATACAGAGAATGAACATGATAAAACAGTAGAAGGAAGTGATAAAACAGTGGAAGATTTGGTATTAGTTATTCATGGGAAATAATCAATTTTGGTACATGTGTTAAGCACAGCAAAGATGAAAGAATCTGGATATGATTCTTCTAAGCGGGTATTTTTTAAAAAATTGTTTTGCCGACTTTGAAAAAGGTGTTGGGAGCTTTTTAATGGGTGCTAATGATAGAAGTCTGAATATTCCTCTCCTGGGTTCTGAACATTACCAGCTGCAAAAACTTGGACTAAGATTATGAAACCCACAGAGAAAAATTTGTCTCCCTGACCATAGAATTGTACACATTCCACTCTGGTTTCATTTCATCTCCATACTTTCTCCAGAGAGAACCAGATATGCAAATTGGAACCAAAACATAAACAAATATTCAATCCCATGGTACAATCCTCAGAGGAATGAAAATGTTCAGAAGAGAAGAAGTTTATGAACTCTACGTTTAGTGGAAGCAGGCTACAAAAGAGTTTAGCTGTCCTTCTAGAAAACAAAAATTAATTTGCTTTGGCCAAATTAAAATTAATTAAAATTATGCAATGTTGCCCTTGTGTTAATTTTAACAGTGAGGTTGTTGTGATTTAAGGCTACAATTAGTTCTAGTGTTTGAAAGAGAAGCTCTGTAATCGAGACAGGACATTTTAATAATCCTGGTTATAAACATTTAATACATCATCTTTAGGGACTCACAAACACATTGTAATTAACTTTTACAACTGAAATAAATCAGATTGCATTAGCATATTGCAAAGGAAAAAATCATTTGCATGATTGAAAACAGCTTCAGAAAATTATGTATAACAGGCTTCGTGCAAACACCAGCACAACTTTTACCAGGTTTCTTGAATGAGGGTTATTTTTAACAAGTACAGTTTAGGATCCCTCAGCTAATTATAGCTTTTACCATAAAAGGAAATATCCTGGTTCTCAAGAAGTGGCAGAAGTCAGTCTGTGGTCAGTAGGACTATGTCCAACCTTACTGTAAATTAAATGGGGAACATCCAAATAAAAGTATAGTGTGTGCTTTCTCTCTAGCTACTTCCATGCTAGGAGCAAGCAATTTGGTCAGGAGAAAATAGTTTTTAATTTACATGTTATTCATGTTTCCAGTGCTAAAATCATCAACCGGAAGAGGCATATTGGACTTATGAGTGTTCCTCTGACCGGCACCTCCTGGGCTCCATAGAATGTCAACCCCTTCTTGATGGATCTTCCATTGATAAAATGGCCGTTCTATAATGTTCACTTCCAGAAGAATAAAATGAATTAAGTTCTTATTAAATATGGGCTGTTATTTTTGTCAACGAGTTTTCAGGTCAAGTGGAGCAGTTTGATAACACTATTGATTCTTCGGTTCTCGTCGCTTATTTGGTCAGAGAGTGATCACTGGTGGCAGGGCAGTTGTCAAAAGCACAGAAACTGTCATTATACTTCCCAGGTTTGAAACCTAGTTCCAGGGGCACCTGAGTGGCTCAGTGGGTTAAGGCTCTGCCTTCAGCTCAGGTCATGATCCCGGGGTTCTGGGATCGAGCCCCACATTGGGCTCTCTGCTCAGCAGGGAGCCTGCTTCCTCCTCTCTCTCTGCCTGCCTCTCTGCCTGCTTGTGATCTTTGTCTGTCAAATAAATAAATAAAATCTTTAAATAAAAGAAAAAAAAAAAAAGGGAAACCTAGTTCCACCACTTAGTTATTCTGTGACATTGGGTTCTATGCCTCATTTTCTCCATCTGTAAAATGAAGATAATAAAGTAGGTGTTGAGAAGCCCTCTTTGAAGTTTAAATCAGATAATACATGCCATTTATCTTAGGATGATGTCTGGAACATAGTAAGCACTCATTAAATATTAATGATTATTACTGTAATTGTCATTTCTGTAGCTTCCCCTTAGGCCAATGTCTAAAAGAAGAAAAGAATCAGTTCATTGCTGTCTGGAAGCTAGTTACTTTCCAGCACAGACTTTACCCAGGTTTTTCACAAATACACGGTGTGGCTCCCACCCCTCAGTTCATTTACTAGATTGATATTGTGCCTCTACTATGTGCAAAACATTATCAGATTTACAGGGGAGGACACGTGTTAGACTTCGGCACTGAAGCCAGGGTAGACAAAGCAAAACCTGGAGTTAATCAGAGGGTCAGAAGCCTTACCAAGTTATGAAATCAGAGTGAGGGGAATAGCCAAGTTCAGATTCCAGGTGTGAGGCAAAGCGAGTACAGCCCCCAACTCCCACTTCCCTCCCAGAAACCGCCAGAAAAGAGAAGAGAAAAGCAATCAATTCCCAAGTAGAACAGGACAAAAGTCAACATCTATGATCAATCCTTGGTTGAAAGTAAGGAACAGGGTGAGGCATGTGGGTAAGGATACTTTTCGTTGCATTTAGGCTCTGTTCCCAGGACAATTCTAAAAATAGCCTTTTCTTCCTGGTAGATTGTGTGAATGATTAACACCTAAATGAGGATGACACCATTTTGGAAGGAGTTGAATGGTGGGTAGAGATTCCTGAGAGGTAGGTTAGAGCTGGTTTGTGAAAGCAAATGAGACAGAAACAGTTTAATTTCTCTTAGGCAGGTTTCTTCAAATGACAGGCTAGTGGTTTCCCTTCAAGTGAAGTATTTCTACTCAGAGTTCTATTTAATCTGGATTCTAGAAATAGACATAGACATGGAGCGAACTAGAAATACGATTCACTCATAAAAGTACTTCTTCATTTGGGTCTTTGAAGGAAAAAGAAGGGTCGGTCCCCTATTCTGCCCCATTTGGGGGGAAGTACCCAGACTCTTCAGATGGGAAACTTTTCATTTCTCCTGAGGCCATAGTTTATTGACTTAAAAGAGCAGTAGCTTAATTAACAGAAGAAATGAAGCCTATTGCATAATTAACTAGACATTTACCTAAAATCAATAATCTAATTGCCACACCTACAAAGGGGATAATTTTCATCCTATTGAAAACGATTTATTTATATCTCTGTGTTAACAAGGTGATTGGTGGTTTGTTTAAGAGACTAACCCCATCTGTAAAGTGATAATTTATTGAACAATCAATTAATCTTTTGAGTATTCCAAATGTAAACAAGTAATGAAGAGCCACACTGTGTCTGCTTTTGAAAGGTCAAATTTGGGAGACTTCTGTCCTGCATTCTTTCTAAATCACCACTAAGATGTGTAAGCAATGATTAAGATTTTATTTTAACCATCCCTTTGGACTTATTTCTTTCAGCCAATAACATGTAAAATATTTGTCAATACATAAATCACCAATTTAGACCTGTATCCTGTCTTTACAATGGATTCCTAATCTAAATTGCATTTCCCTTTTTAAAGATACACATCATTCTTTCCCAGTATACCCAGCTATATATATATATATATATATATATACCCTCTGGGCTTCTAATCCAACAGTGTGAAGAATTGTTTCATATCTAGGAGAATGAATTACAACCTTTATCTAGGAGTATGGGTCAATGTCAAAAAGCTGTAAAGTTTAGGTTGAATTAAGTATCCCACAGTCTCCATGCTTGTCCAAAGTTTATTTTAATCTTTCTCCCCTGCACAATTGGGGATGAGATTTCCAAGACTTAACGCACTTCCTGTTTTATGACTGTTCTCAAAGCATTTCATTCCTTAAAATACTGTCATAGCTGAGTATGAATTTTCTTGCATATACCTTCAAAGTTGACTTTCATTTACATTCTAACACTTAAACCAAGACACTCCATTCTACTAGATACATAATCATAATAATTATGGTATCAGCCTGTGCATAGGTAGGAGGAATGATTTACAGCATCTTTAAAAATTTCTAAGACTTAATCTCTGAAGATCTTTACAAACTTCATAAAACGGAAGAGTGTGTGCTGAAGGGCGAACAGGGTGGTGGTCATGGAAAAATATGGTCTACCAAGCTGATTAAACAAAAAGAAATTTCTAGGTCTTAGGTCAGGGTTTTAAGTTGGGATTAGTGCAGTGATTCTTCCTCTAGGGTTCTAGATCAAGGGACCCAAGAAATTGGATGGAAAACAGCTGCAGCTTTATTTTCACTGATTTCTAACAAACACAGCATTTCCTTTCATTATGAGTGTGGCTACAACATAGTAATAGTATCGGCAATACTTATAATTTGTCACCAAGAGATGGATACATTTGTATCACATTAAATATGTCACAGATATTTCACAACCTAATGTAAGATCAGTGCACCTTCGGCAGGATGGTAGGTATGAAACCCGTCATTGGATCTGGTTAATTGCTACGTTGGCAAAGAAGCACATACATATGATGTTATTGAGTTCTTAGCAACAGTTTAATGGTTGTGTTTTAAAATGTGTTTTATATTATTCACTTAAAATCATTTTTTTTTCTAAAACAGATTCATAGGCTTGCATCCATGGGTTCCTATCTATGGAAAGGCCCTTGCCTTAGAGTCTAGATGGAGAAGGCACAGCACAGTGCTGACTTCCTGTATAGTGCGCGAGGCAGACTTGCTCACAAAGGACAGACTTATTCCCCTTAGTGTGAGCTCAGGCTCAGAATCCTTCTTATCAAAGCACTATTACGGGGTGCCTGGGTGGCTCAGTGGGTTAAAGCCTCTGCCTTTAGCTCAGGTCATGATCCCAGGGTCCTGGGATCGAGCCCCACATCAGGCTCTCTGCTCCGTGGAGAAACCTCTCCCCCGCCGGCCTCTCTGCCTATCTGTGATCTCTCTCTCTGTCAAATAAATAAATAAAATCTTAAAAAAAAAAAAAGGGACTATTACAAACTATTAATGCAACTATTAACAAATGAGGTTTACTCTAAGTCTTTTATGTCTGTGAGAACCCTCTGCGGTGAAACTTTCTGCAAATGATAATTATAACAATAGCTATCATTTATTGAGTACCACATATTTTAGATAGTTTTCTCACCAAGACTCATCACGATCCCAAGAAGTGGATGTTACTGAATAGATACGAAAAGTAGCTTCAAAGGTGGCAGATAAGATTTTCTAAAATCTCTGCTTCTTCCAAGATCCTAACAGCAACAACAGCATCTTTTGATGAGACAAAGAGAGAGAGGAATAAGGTTACATATGTTCATGAAGCCCATGGTTGCCAACAGATATGGAGACAAAGTAAACATTTTATCATTATAAATTAAAATATAAATTCAAATAAAATTTTAAATTCAAAATATAAATTATAAATTATATCATTATTTTATCATTATTATAATATGTGGCACTTAATATTCAAGCTCCCTTGTGGTTTTGCATGGCGGTTATCTGATGCTTTATTGTTGTCGTTGAAAAGAGAAGATTAAGAGGGAAAACCCAAGCACTAAGTTGAGGGGGAAGGAAATGTTCTGATTGGAGCTGTTTCACTGATGGCTATCCATATGCAGTATAGAAAATGTCAGCCTGTCTTGAGTTCTTGTTTTTAGGTAGGACTTTTGTGCTGGGCACAGAGGTACTATGGCATTGAATAAGACTCCTCCTGTCTTTCGGGGATTTGCAAGTTGGGGAAAGACTGCCCTAATAACTCTACCAAAATAAAAAGGAAAATGATATTATAGCCCACATTTATCAAGCACTGCCATATGCCAAATACTTTTCTAAGTGAGTTACGTGTATTAAGTCATTTAATCCTCAAAATAACTCTGTCATTTAATCCTCAAAATAACTACCATTATTTTTCCCATTGTACAAATGAGGAAACTAAGCCAAAGAGAGAGATTGGTTAGTTGCCCAAAGACACACAGCATGTAGTGATGGAGCTGGAATTTTGACCGGAGGACATGCTCTAAACCCCTGTCGTTCAGAATAAACCAAATGTTCTGAGGGCAGTGACATCAGTGATGAAAGAAAGACGAATTCTGATTGAAAACCACAGGTCACTTTCCCAAGCTGTGTGTGATATGCATTTGAACACTTATTTGACTTATTTGACTCAACAGATATTTGCCGAGTCTCTATGATAGTATTAGCTGCTTCTGGGTGAGGCATCATCTCCTCTGTTACAGAGATTTTTAACCATTTTTCCCCCTGCCTGTGGAAGCAAAGAGCTGTTGGGTAGAGTCAAGGAATCAAGGGGTCACTTAAATTTTATGTAAATAGTAACAATTTTGTATATATTTTCCATCTAAAAAGTGACCATACTGATGGAAGCCAATTTTAATTAAGGGGAGTGTCACCCAGGAGACAAAATCCCAATGAGTTTGGAAGATATTTAAATATTCACTGTGGGATCTCCTCCTACATTCATATACACTAATTTTTATGTAAAAGTTTTAAAAATTTAGAGATGTGTTCACCATAGGGAAATGGCATTGTATGATTTTTTTTTTTTCACGTTTTCAGGAGTCCTACATTATGTTATACTTGGAAGTGAGAGAACAGTTAAATTCACTATAATGCTCTGTCTTTTCATTTATTTCCAAGAAAAGAGGTTGGGGTTTTTTGTTTTTGTTTTTGTTTTTGTTTTTGTCCTTGAGAAGTCATTACTCTACTAGGGAGGTTGTACTTCTTACCATTTAAATTTTATAAACTTACTTTATACTTGCTTCGAGCATAATTTAAACAAATAATTCTGGCCATGGAAATGCCTGCTTCAGATGAATGTCCTTCATTTTTCCATTGGATTTCTGAAATGATCTATTTTGACAACATTGCTGCTATTATCCAATTGACAATTTTTTTTTCTTTTAGTAAGAGTACAAATGACAGGATGCTTTACTTTTGGTAAGAAGCTAATTTTCTTTTTCTTTAAGTTTTTTGTTTGTTTGTTTTTGCTTTTTTTTGTTTTTTTTTTTTTTAATTTTTTATTGTTTATAAACATATATTTTTATCCCCAGGGGTACAGGTCTGTGAATCGCCAGGTTTACACAGTTCACAGCACTCACCAAAGCACATACCCTCCCCAATGTCCATAACCCCACCCCCCTTCTCCCAACCCCCCTCCCCCCAGCAACCCTCTTTAAGTTTTTATTTTAATTCCGATTAGTTAAGACACATATAGTAGGCTCAGGTATACAATATAGAGACTCAACACTTCCATACATCATCCGGTGCTCATCGTAACAAGCGCACTCCTTCATCTGTGTCACCTGTTACCCCATCCCTCCACGTACCGCTCTGCGTACCCCTGCTCCGGTCACCATCAGTTTATTCTCTATAGGTAGGAGTCTGTTTCTTTCTTCCCCCCCCCCGCCCCCCGCCAAAGATTTTATTTATTTATCCGAGAGAGAAAGAAAGCAAGCATGAGCAGAGGTAGGGGTAGAGAGAGAAGCAGACTCCCCGCTGAGCAGAGAGCCTAGCGCTGGACTGGATCCCAGGACCCTAGGATCAAGACCTGAGCTGAAGGCAGACACGGAACCCGCTGAGCCACCCAGCCACCCAGCCACCCGAGAGTCTGTTCCTTGATTTGTGTCTCTCTGCCTTTTTTTTCCCTTTGTTTGCTCTGTTTCTTATAAAAGGCTAAATTTCTAACTCGGAGTTGGTGATGCACTCTAATGGGGCCTTCAGGAGAGTATGTTCAGGGTATATAATAGACTAATAACTCTCACAGTCAATTTTAACCATCGGGAGAGGATAGAGAATACTCGGGACTAAATAAAAACCCATTTCTAGACTGTGGTAAAATGGGAGACCCTTCAAGTTCTCAGTGGTAAGTTCATAACATAGTAGCCAGGCATAAGTGGGTAAGGATTGGAGCCATTACCAATCCTTTGGATGCCAAATCAGGCCAGAACAAATACCAGATTAGCAGCAAGTCTGAAATGAGATTTTAGAAAAAAATTGATGAAATAAGAGCAAGATGAGGGAAACTGTAATTTGTACATCAGAGGCTCAAGCATGTTTGTCTACTCAGTGTTTTGGAATTATGAAGGCTCTTTTCAGAATGCAGAGACCAGACCATGAGGATGTCCCCCTGGAAGGATCTAGAAATCTTTGCATTAAAAATTCCCAGCACGCCTACTCCCTTTCATTTTGAATTCTTAACTTACCAGGACTCACTGCATCTTTGCCGGAAATAAACCTGCAATTCTCTTTGTCTCCATGGACGTAGACAAAAGCTGGGTTCTTGATGTCAGAGAGACTGTGGTGGGCGGGTTCAAGGTGAGGGAAAGCCCACACAGGTGGACCTTACTACTCTTTTATTATTACAAAGAGACTGTCTGTACTGATGTTTCTTTTTAAGATAGAATTTTCATTTGCCCCTCCAACTGCCCCAGATAGTTTGTTTCTAATAGTTTGTCCATTACCAATTCTTTCTGGCCCTGGGAGAGTTAGCTTAATGCCTTTAACCCTTTCCTGGTTATGCTTCCTCTTCTCTGTGCTTTCCTTTTATTTCATTGGACTTTAAGCAGCCATACACAAACATCCCAGCTAATCTTTCCAAATTAGCACAGCCCCAGCTCTGGAAGTTCTCATTAGATGTGCAGCTGAGATTTATCAGATCTCATTTGCCTAATATGGAGCCTAACTTTGGGCACCTGGCCCTTGCAGTAGGGGGTAAGGGAGAACAGGAGCGGGTCCTTTGTCACTGCTATGCAGACTCACTAATTTGCTCCGCCTAATAAAATTACAAATGAATACAGCTTTATTCACATTGCCTTTATAGGTTATAATAACCTTGGTACCCCATAACCTCCTGCTAGCTGAATTAATCAGATCATATTAATATTTCTTCTTACTTTCTTTTAACTGGTTCTTCTCTTAATTAAAGGGGCCAAAGACGTAAACAGGGTAGGTGACTAGAAACATGGCGTCAGGTTATAAACAAGGCTCATTAAAAAGATGGATGTGCGGGCCGACTGCAAAAATTGCTTACTTCGCAAGTGTACGTTTTGTAATTTCCTGACGACTAAAAGAACTAATGCCAGATCCCACCCCCTCCCTTTCACACATGTATAAAAGATGATAATTTTTGAATGCTGGGGTGGGAATGGCAAAACCGGGGAACCTATTCATCAACTAGAATAAGGTCTCTCACATTATAAGACTCTGCTCTCCTCCAGCCTACCAATGTGAAATGTATTTGGAAGTGGAAGAAGGGGAAATAAACAACAGGAAATGGTTTCAAAAGAAAAAGAAAAAAAAAAAAGATGAACTTTTAAGAGAGAACATTAAACATCTTAGACCATAGTTAAATTCGAGAGAGAAAATGAGGATTTTCTTAAAAGACAAATCTATCGAACTTCCCCCTCTGGTCAAGTACGCGCTGGATATGCACGCATGTGTTTGCTTGCACACACAGGGCAATGAGGAGCTTAATCCAGATGCATGAGAGCGAGAATCGTTGAAGTGGACAGAAGGACAGGTGTACAGCCTACACCATCAAGCTCACAGGAAATTGTAACTACAAAATGCAACAGAGCTGAGGATCGTATGGTGTAGGAAATTTCACTCAGGTGTATTTTCCATTGTTGTAAATCCTCTGTATTCACTTGTCCGTGGAAATGAGGGTGTGCCTACAAGGTCATGATCAATCAGTTCAGGTAGAAGGAATCGATGTGTGCATTACACGTGTATGTTTATGTATGATGCATTTGTAGTCTGGACGTATATATCGTTAGAATACAGGTTTTCCTGTGTCCCCTCCCACGCCTAGAGATGCACCTCAGCTCTAGGTCTTGTTTGTGAAACTGTTGCTCACATTCCCTGGGCCAGGCAAGAAGGCACCTGCATTTTCATCCTCAGAGCAATTACTAGCAAAGCCCAAGCTCCGATTTCCTGTCCTTCCATCTGCCTCCTCAACACGAGAGAAAGTCATTCTGACAGGATGATACACAGCGCGACCAGGCAAGACCTCACTCCTTCATGAATAAATTAGAGATGAAAGTTTAACGGATCCCCTTGCATTTTTATGGAGGGACCTCATCCTAATTTACCTAAATGCTTTGAGTAAAAGGAAAGAAAATGTAAGAGGCTAAGGTGGAAAGGTTAAAATCTGTGTTTAAATGAAGGCTTTTTTTTTTTTCCCCCAACATACCACGCCACACAGATGCCTGCAACTGTTGTAATGATTCCTTACTCAAACCTTTAAGGGAGAAACCGAAGGAAGGAAGAAATTTTCCCCCCTCTCTGCCAGTATTGTTTTTTATATGAACTGCTGCAGGTGTGACCAATGATTCTTAGTTCAAGAAATCCCTTACAGATAGATTTTATATAGCTAGATTATAAATATAGTAAACACAAGAGTGGGGACTCGGAAAGATCTGTATTTAAGATATTATTTTTCTCAATAGAGCTCAAATTCTGCAGCAATGGATTTTTTTTTTTTTTTTTTTTATAAAACACTTCTAGGATATGCTTCAGCAAGTGATCTATTTCAGTATTTTCCCCACTAGTGCATTTTTAGTATCAGAAAGGCAAGCCATGAGATGGGGTGTGTGGTCCAAATATTAGGTTTGCCCATGCAGGATCAGACCAGTGGGCTAATGGTTTTGGAATCCTGCCCCTGGCATCCATTGGCCATTACCTGCTGCTTCAGAAGCCAGGAATGAATTTGCATGACCCCAGCCCTTCAGATGTCCCCTGTGGAAAAATAGGAAATTGGCGAGTAGGATCATTTCACGGATGTGCTGAAGTTGTCATTCCTAGAAGTCTTTGGCTTCAGCCCTGTGCCTGGTAAGTTCACCTGCATATATAGGAGAAATCATTCCCATCTGCAAATTGCTGGTTTTATAGGAAGAGGAAGAACCTTCCAAGTCCCCTCGTAGTCTTTCTTGCCTTTGGCTGTTGAAAAGGTTGCTAAATACCATGTCCTGATACTATTGGGGTTGAATGTGCACACTTGTCAGGCATGACTGAAACAATGAGAAATCATACTTTTTAAAAAGGGTCAAAGAAGAAAATTAAATCGCTTTCATCCACTTTTTTTCCCCTTTAATGGCAGCTTAATAGGCAGTTGTAAAAGGGTGAAAGAAATGAAAATAAATGAAAAAAATAGAAGCAAATCTATTCATTTTGTAATTCCACTATTCCCTTAAAACTTGAAATGTGCTTGAGGTTGTCTATATGTGTTTTATGTTTGAAATGACATTTCCCAGGCATCAAATCATTGTGACATCTCTTTGCGCTTCGTCCTAATAAAGTAAACTTTCAAATCTAGTCCATGGTCTGTCACGTAAACATTTTTGTATTTTATATTTTTACATTTTTATTGTAACTTTTTCAGAATTATTATATCCGTCTCAAAAATAAACCAACCTCAAGGATAAAACAGTTTCAACTCAGTTCCATGTGATTCCATACTTCAAGAACCATTCTCATTTAGTATTAAGCAAAAGCTCTCTGTGTGTTGGGAGAGTCTTACTCTACGTGGTGTGTTTTTCTAAAATGACTAAAGCTTCTGAAATAGTCACCAAGATCCACCATTAAAAATTATGCATTTTAATTAGCATGTGGGGGCGCCTTTTCAAAGAGTCCCACAGACTAGCTGTGTATACTTTTTGAATGTTGAAAGTTTTTTTTTTTTCCCTCCTCTTTTGATCATTTTTCTGAAACGAATGTCTGTTTCCCTCTCACCCTTCGTCATAGAGGAGTATGATTTCATGACCCCTCTCTTCTACTGGCAACTTCCTCTAAACAAAAGGACACAATAAATAAACACAGGAGATAAGACAGTTTTCCCCACCCCCAGCCCCTGCCACCCACCCCTTTCCCTTGAATCTTCCGAGCGGCCAGAACCACTTCAGTCCTTCAAATATTGGCCTGAATTAGTAACCGCGCTGTTGCTGTGAGGCTAGAGTGTATGATACTAATAAACACCCAACGGGGTCCCAACTGTAATCTGGGTATTGATATATATTTTTTCTAGTTCTTTTGGCAAACCTCTCTTGCTGACTATACTGATGAAGGTTGCAAGTAATTGTGTACGCGTTTCTGTGAAAGATAAATGACCTTCCTTCCCAAGGACGCTTGGCCAGGCCTTAATCCAGAGCGTGTGTGCGCGTGCGTGTGTGGAACTGTTTTTTGAAGGCCTGACAAGGCATCTTGATCATTTCCTCATTTTGAGGCCTACCCACAGCCTCCTCCATGGCCCCCCCCGTCTGAAATGTTATTATTCTGTCGTGAGGCCTTCTTCGGCCAGGATGTTACTTCATTTCCACCTTTTGTCTCGGGCTGAATGTGAATGATGCCCTTTCAGCAATATACAGCCGCTTAAGCTCCCAGCAGCAGCCTTACATAAATATACAACACCCGTCTCGCCCTATAACTCACTTTAGGCCTGGAAAAATAGTGACTTCCTTTATTGGTCAGATTCTCTCCCAATTCCCCAAAGCTGTATGTTCTCACCTCTGAGGATCCGAATCTTCAAGTTTCCATTTGTCTCAGCACTATTCCAGTGGATTGCCAATAAAATGGGTTCCCATTTTTATAACCCCTGAGAACCCAGGAGCCGGCTTTCCAGAGAAGCGGATCCCCCCCACACACACACCCTGCCCTGCCCCCCCAAACAAACAAACAAACAAACAAAACCTCCCTACAATGTACCAAAAAGTGGTATTTGAGTCAGGGATTCAGTAAAACGTGAAGCCTGGTCTCTGAACACATCTGTTCTATTTCAGAAAATCTGTATTTGTTTTCCTCCTTGAGAGAATATATTGGGGGACATGGCATATCGTCATTAAAATAACACAAGTTCCTAGGTATATTTGATAGCCATAAATGCAAGAGGCTATGCCTGAAAGAAATATGAAATTCACATTACCTTAGTTATTCGACCTCTGTTAAGAAATTCAGTTACTTCCCTCTGCCTCTGAAATGAGAGTGGTTTTTTTGTTGTGGTGGTTTTTTTGTTTTGTTTTGTTTTGTTTTGTTTTTTTAGTGGGTGGGTTCTACTGAATTTAGTTAGTCAAGGAGACTAAGGAAAGAAAAGTGCTTTTGAAATTAAAATTGCTACCCCTTGGAAAGGTGCTAAAGGCACTTGATTTCCTTACAGATGCTGATGGGGTATGGAGTTAAGCTCCTGTCCTGCTTAAGACCTATAAAAGGTGGAACAACTTCCTACACATATCTGAGCCTCAGTTGCTACATCTGTTCAATGGGGGCTAACTACCTCCCTGTCATGTTTTGTCAATTAAAAGCAAAAATATGCCCACGCGCCTTGATGGCTCAGTCCCCTAAGCCTCTGCCTTTGGCTCAGGTCATGATCCCGAGTCCTGGGATCCAGCCCTGCATGGGACTCCCTGCCCAGCAGGGAGCCTGCTTCTCCCTCTCCCTCTACCCCTCTCCCATCTCTCTGCCAAATAAATAATAAAATCTTTTTAAAAAGAAAGAAAATATGCCTTAATGAGTGAAACCCAAAATGTTCTACAAATGGGAGAACTCACATTTTTTTTTTCCTCCTCCATAATAAAGTTGTGGCTACTATATGCAACTTTTAAATAAAAATGTTCTGGAAGGGCAGGAGCATGTGATAGAGGAAACGAGCACAATGGCATAGGCATTGGTGCCACAGAACCGCATACTGAGGAGAAGGGCCAGAATATTAAATACCAGGGGCGCCTAGGTGGCTCAGTGGGTTAAAGCCTCTGTCTTCGGCTAAGGTCATGATCCCAGGGTCCTGGGACTGAGCCCCTTATCCGGCTCTCTGTTCAGCAAGGAGCCTGCTTCCTCCCACCCACCCCCGCCCCCCCTGGTCTGTCTCTCTGCCTGCTTGTGATCTCTGTGTGTCAAAAACTAAATAAATAAATCTTCAAAAAAAAAAAAAAAGAAGAAGAATATTAAATACTGACGCACCAAGCTACACTTTAAAAAGAAGTAAGCTTAAGAAACAGGGAAATTTGCCAGATTCAAGTCAGTGATACCCTCTGTTTTATGACCTCGCAACTCTCCATAGGAGGAAGAAAGATGATTGCTGACACGTAGCATGTGTTAGCCGAAGAGACTGCCTGGGAGCTTTTTGCCAAGTGCAAACCGACAATTGTTCATGCAAAACTCTGGCTTTGGGAGGTGTTTTCCATTTGTGCTCCCAGAATCACCCCAAAGCAGGACTGACTGTTTTGGAAAGTCACCTAGCTGGGTTCAACATGTTAAGCCTGCCCCGGAAGACAGCTCCCAAATGAAGTCAAATTATCTGATCTGTATTTACGCTGAATATGTCCTAGAAATGTGCCATCTCTTCATTCCTACACCTTCTCCTCCTCGGATAGATGTGCAGAAGGAGCTTTTTATAAATTCTCTTCTACACTCTCAGATGGGACCCAAATCTCCAAAACGGTCCCTCTGAATGGGGAGGTGATTGTAATCTTATAGCCCGCATCATTGAAGGGAGCCCAGAGTCTTCTATTGCCCATTTCCTCCAACAGCTTGTGGGTGGAACTTAACATTTTCTTAGGGTCAAATGTTCCCTTGTCAGTGGGGAAATTTTTCTGCTCTAAATGAAATGTTACAAAATACATTTCCCCCCACAAAGCTCTGGACTCGGAGCTGTTTTATTTATCTGACCATTCTGAGGACTGTAAAACATGGTGTTTCACATTGTAACATAAGCTCGTTTTTTTTTTTTTTTTTTAAGTGTGCCCTGAGTATTTGCAATTGTTATCAGCCCCAGATGTATCCGAGTGTCTGCGTGAAGCTCTGCTAGCTGGCTCAGATATACAGAATGTAATTAACTCAAAGACGTCTGTGCTAAGTTTGTAGTAGAAGCAGTGCCTGAGAATAACCATTTGCTCCTCTCCCCTCCCCCCTCCCCTTCCAACTCACCCACCCCCCAAAAAAGGGGTGGCAAAGGTTAGAATCTATTGTTCTAGATGCTGAAGTTCTGAACAGAGCAAATTCATGTTCTGATGGAGATTTTTTTTTTTAAGTGAGAGAGAGCCCGTGACAAAAGTTAGCTGGGGAAAAGAGACAAGATTAATCAAAGCTATTACTGGAAATGGACTGGTTGAGAGAACCTAAAAGGGAGAAGGTGGTCCTCACTGAGTTTTAAGACTGGATGCTTGAAATCTCAAATCCCAGTACTTTGCTTTTTCCTCCATTCCATTTTCCCCTTCTAGACCTTCAACTTTTAAAAATGTATCCAAGGGGCGCCTGAGTAGCTCAGTGGGTTAAAGCCTCTGCCTTCAGCTCAGGTCATAATCTCAGGGTCCTGGGATCGAGCCCTGCATGGGGCTACTTGTGATCTCTGTCTGTCCAAAAGAAAAAAAATATATATATCTTAAAAAAAAAAAAAATGTATCCAAGAAGGAACATCTGCCTTTTCTAGGCAACACTTCCCAACCTGGGCTCCATCCTGGGACTCATTCTAGAGAAAAGCTCGTAGGTACCATGAAGAAAGCAAATCTGGCGTGATGCAACAAGGATGGGCCTAGGGTGATCGGAGCTGCATTCTTAAGAAAACTGATCAGTATGTCAGTTTCAGGGAATAAAAAAGGGGGGGGCAAACCCAAACAAAAATAGGTGGGTCATTTACCCGATGCAAGCACACATTGGTGAAGGCAGCGTAATTCCTTCCTGACCCTTGGAGGAAATCAGTTTATGCCCTGAAGCATGAAATTTGATTGTAATTATTTTAGCTTGCTCGGCTACATATGTTATTGATGATCTTTCCTAAAAATCACCAGCCTTTTAGAAATCCTGCCACAGTACTTGACTCAATGACCTGTAAGGTATACATAATAGAAAATAAACCACGCAGGGTTTCTCTATTGATTGTTCCATAGAAACTCTCTCTTCCTAAAGAGCAAGGCATCACAGGAATGGCGTATAAAATAAGATCATATTTACAAATGCCTATGTGTTTATAAAAGATGCAAAGTCTCCATGAGTTAACCAGCTGCCTAGAAATCTCATGTGTCTGAGAAAACCCAGAGTTCACTTAGACATTTTGCCCTCAGCTTATAGAAGGCTGTGTTGTGGGGTTTTTTGTTTGTTAATTTGTTTTGTTTTGTTTTGAGGGAGGTGTTTTCGGGGAGGGTTGTTTGTTTTTGTGTTTTGTGTTTTGTGCTTTTTTGCTTTTTTTTTCATTTTTCATTTTTTTTTTCCACAAATAGAGTGAAGTGACAGGTTGAGAGAATTGTCCAGAGGTATCCGAGGTGCTGTTGAGAACAGACCTAGGTGAAGATCTCATGCTGGCTTATGTATTTATCAGTGTTTAAATGAATTTTCCATTCCTCACTTTGCCTTCCTGCTCAGCAAGTGAGGGAAAATGCTAGCTATGTAAATAAATAATCGATCCATCAGATAAGCCAGATGATAGACGATTACGATTTCCTGAACCCCAAATTGGAGGCTTGAGGTATTTATGGGTTTGGTTGCTGACCTACTCTCCTTCCTCAGCTGATTTTCTTATCTTAAGAAAAAATCAAAGACTTTTCTTGGAAAGCAGAGAAAGTCCTTTTTCACAATACAGGAAATACATGCCACTATCAATACATTTTCTGTTATTTTGCTCTTTGGAGAAGGCTGTCTTCCAGTCTGAGCAAGAAAACCTAATAGAAACAGAATTAAATCTTGACTACATCTTGAGTCTCCATCCAAATGCCGTGTTAGACCAAGTTTTGCTCAGAATTTGAATGGTTTCGGTACATATGCTTTTTTTTTTCTTCTTTATGTTCTGCTTCCAAATACTTAATGCAAACCTACCATGTGTTATGGGCCTGATCCCAACCCAGTGATCAGACATGACCATCTAGCCCTGGGGAGCTTCCCCTCACCAAGTAAGAGAAATATTACAAAAACTGATCATGCAATGAATTCTTGATTAGTCCTGCAGTAGGTAGGAAGAGGGAACGGTGAATAGTGTGAAAGCCCAGGGAAACAGGACCTCCGATGGTAGCTAGGAGCGAGGTGGGGTGGTTTGCTGAGGAGGGATGTCTGAAATGAGATTTGAAGCTCCAATAGGAACCAAGCAGTCAGGTGGGAGGCAAAACACATTTTACACGGAAGAAACATCTCTCTTTCTCAGTGGAACACACCTGACTTTGCTTAGAGGTCTGAACTCTTCATTTAGAGGAAAAGTCAGTGTCAGCATATTCCGGACAAGATATGTACAAGAAACCTGTTCGGTAAGTTGCCACGGGGACAGTTCTAATCTCAGGACATCCCTGTGACTCTTCTGGGTTCCGCGGTCATTTTTCTTCAGACTTCGCTCCCATGGCCCCTGATCTGTCTCTGGCAAGGCATCAAAACATCTCTTATGTAAAGGCTGTGGCAACTTAAACTCAAACCAGCCTCATGTCAGGGGGAAAGAGGTTAAAGATATAAAGAGGCAGGAAAAAGATTTTTACAAGATACCAGAATATTCAAGAAGCGGGCAAAAGAAACATGGCAGATAAGACAAGAAAGAGGAAATCTCATCTTTCATAAAGATAATTCCTATTTTTTTTTCTTTTTTTTTTAAGATTTTATTAATTTATTTGACAGACAGAGATCTCAAGTATGCAGAGAGGCAGGCAGAGAAAGAGGAGGAAGCAGGCTCCCTCCTGAGCAGAGAACCTGATGTGGGACTTAATCCCAGGGTCCTGGGATCATGACCTGAGCTGAAGACAGAGGCTTTAACTCACTGAGCCACCCAGGTGCCCCAAGATTTTATTTATTTATTTGAGAGAGAATGAGTGAGAGAGAGCATGAGAGAGGAGAAGGTCAGAGGGAGAAGCAGACTCCTCAAGGAGCTGGGAGCCCGGGACTCGATCCTGGAAGTCCAGGATCATGACCTGAGCCGAAGGCAGTTCCTCAACCAACTGAGCCACCCAGGCGCCCTAAGACGATTCCTATATTGTTAATAAGATAAAGAGACATCCATATGTTTCAAGAGCACCAGCAGGTACATGTTGGGGAGGAAATGGGAGAAAATCCACAGGTCTTTAAGTGTGGGTTCTCCTTTCTGCCCTCCCTACCCCCACCTGTCATCCCTACTTGGTCAGAGTTTGCAGGCTCCCTCGCACCTCCTCTTACGAGATAATTTCCCTCCTGAAGCCTTAGTTCTGCAAAGTCAACATGGCTTATGAAAATCGAGTTGTATTCTGTATATTTAATACATCATCTCTAAGGATAATCATTCTGGAATCTGAACTTGTTTCTGTTATCTAGCTGGGCTTGACAATGATTTATGAACCAGAAAACAAGACAGCTTCATTTTCATAAAGCAAACGGAACCTTCTGGACCAGGAGGAGCTGTGAAACTCGTTTTGACTAGTAAACTGAAACAAACATGACATAAAAGTCAATACAATCGCACCGCTGGGCTCTCATTTTACAGAATAACTTTTTTCCCCAATCCAGCAAGATGACAGTTGAAATGTTGCATTATCCAATAGCAATTGTTATCTTACTAATTACCAGCCCAGTGTGATCAGGAAGGGCGCTGAGAAATGGAAATAAGCACATGACAATCATCTTCTAGAAATGTCAGTCTCACTTAGAAAGTGAGAGCTGAAAAAAAAAAAAAATGCTGTTTTAAAGGAAATATTTTACAGGGTCTATTAAGAACGCTTTGATGTCTTTAACTTAAGGAGATAGCGATATTATGTGCCTGATGTGGACATAATTTACCAATAGTAAATGTTACTCATAATGAGAATTTGAAAAATAATTGAATGACGTACATGAACTATACTACACATTGTGAAGACCGAATTTTGCCTGTACACATGAGTAACATTTGCATAATTATCATAATAAACTCTTTGCTTATTCACACAGAAGGAAGGTTGGTTGACTAGTGTGGTGGAGAGAACAAAGCAGCATAGTTCATACCTGAGTGTAGCCACGTATTTGGGGCAAGCCTTTATATTCCCTGGGTATCATTTTTCTCCTCTGCTAGAAGGAGACAATTAGGGGCTCCTGGGTGGCTCAGTGGGTAAAGCCTCTGCCTTGGGCTCAGCCCCGTGTCGGGCTCTCTGCTCAGCAGGGAGCCTGCTTCCCTCTCTCTCTCTGCCTGCCTCTGTGCCTACTTGTGATCTCTCTCTCTCTGTGTCAAATAAATAAATAAAATCTTTTTTTTAAAAACGGGGGGGGGGCAATTAATAACAGTATGAACCCTATAGGGTTGTTGAAAGACAATAAAAAAGACTTAGTTTGCTTTGCGTGCCTTCCTTCATTGTGCTCGTTGAGTGGCTCAGCAAGCATTACAGAGTATCTGTCACCTTGTTCCATTTGCTTTTGGAAAATCCGATGAAGGTAAAAAATGATTCAAATGGTGCCTCCTAGTTTGAAATGCAAGAAGATGATTTATCAGAATCTTTTAAAATTAGGGAACAATGATGACTTTAAAGTTACATCATGAACACATCTGGGGAAAATGGAACAAGAGTGCTTTAAGTGCCTGATTTAGTCTTTTAAAATTGTCTTAAAAGGAGACAGGAACATAAAACAATGGGCATTTTAATGGACTGCGTTTGGTTAACTTCAATGTCTGAATAATTGATTTGAAATCATAATCTTCATCTATACTGTTACCTATTAAGGGTATATAAAAAGTATTAGATAGAACACAGGCTATCTCATATAATTTTCATGTATATTAAATAATCTCTGTCTAGTTTTGATTTAAATCTGACCTACTACAGAAATACCTTTCTATTTTTCAAGTACAATGCACAACTTAGGGGGGCGCCTATTTTTGCTTATACCAGAAACCACTCCATGGTTGTGTCAGAGGTATTTTTTTTTAAGTGAAAAGGAGAAAGGAACAGAGCTGTGTCTTTGGAATCATCTCTATGTCTTCTCTAGCTATTGTTACTTTTTTTTTTTAAGATTTTATTTATTTATTTGGTAGACAGAAATTACAAGTAGGCAGAGAGGCAGGCAGAGAGAGAGAGGAGGAAGCAGGCTCCCTGCTGAGCAGAGAGACTGATGCGGGATTCGATCCCAGGACACTGGGATCATGACCTGAGCCGAAGGCTGAGGCTTTAACCCACTGAGCCACCCAGGCACCCCTATTGTTACTCTTTTAAAATCTATTGTTTTTTTTTTAAATTTTAAAAGGTATATTCAAAAGATGGATAAATTATACATGTGCAATTTATTAAAAAAAAAACCTCATATCTACCTTCTAAGGTTGAGAGATAGTGTTTCACTCAGCAGTATATTAAGAAATCTCTCGACCCATCACAACACTGTCCAGTGCCCCAACCCACCAACTCGTCACTCCCAAGGATTCTGTGTTACTAATTCTTTCTTTTCCTTTTTTTAGATTTTTTTCACATTTATATGGTTCTCTGATCAGTATGAAATTTAGGTTTGCTTTTTAAATTTTTTATGGAAATAGAGTCATATGTGTTTATCTTTCATGGACTTGTGCTTTTATTCAACATTAAGTTTTTGTGATTTGTATAGCCATACACATAGCTATACATTCCTTTCTTCCAGCCTGTAGTTTCCATCTATAGTTTCCATTGTACGAACAAGACATCAATTCTTTTTCATTCTACCTCTGATGTCTGTTCGGGTTATTTCCAATTGTAGACTATTTTGAACAGTGCTGGGCACATTTATAAGAATTCCTACAGGTATACATCTACTAACCAAATTACTGTATTGGAAAGTACACACATTGCCAAGTTAGCTGATAATGCCAAACTGTTGTCCAAGATGATCACATCAATTTTATTCTCCATTAACTGTGGCTAAAACTCCCATTGGCCTATGTTCTCACCAAATCAAAATAATGAGCATATTCATCGATTCAACTTTGGGACAACAAATCACCAAGGTGACATTTTGATTTTACAATCAGTTATCCCTGAGTCTCATAAATATAGTAACATTTAACTGAAGTCTTCTTAGCTAATTAATTCAACACTGGTGTTTTCCGTGAAGGACTAAAAACAGAGTCAAGGTGCTCATCCAGGATTTTGTCCAAAACTATCTGACTATTTAAAATGCCATACAGACTCCGAAACCTCAAAATCGGAGGTGAGGAGATAAAGTCTACCATGAGATATAAAAAGGACTGATAAGTACCCCATCTTTTTTCCCTGGCTGTCTCATTTGGGTGTGGAGGGAGAAGGCGGCATAACACATCTCTTACCCAGCGGGTATTTCAAGGAAGAGTTAAATTTTGGTTAAGGAAGACCAGCCAGGTGATTCTAAATTTCCTCTTAACTCTACATATTGTCCTGTTGTCTTCGACTGTCAGCTCAACAATGTCGAAAAGTTATACAGCTGTTTAGATCCAAGATTGTCCATAAATCCTCAGTCAATGATTTTCACTAATTACTCTGATGTTTTACCCAGGAAGACTTCATCAAAAGATACTTTCTCAATGGGATCAGATGTTGTAAGCTTGGTAAATTTACAGACTTAAATAAGTCTAATTCTTAATGATTTCTAGCGATAAATAGACTAAATGATTTTATGACCAGCCATGTGACTGATGAGGAAGTTACATATCGACAGATATTAAAAATGTATTTATGTTAACTAGATTGTGTGAACGGTAGCATTTTCAGAGGACAGTTTCTCCGTACATCAAATTAATGGTTTTCTTTCAGAAGAAGAGACATAAAGTACTTAAAAAAAGGTTAGGTTAGGTCCTCATGTGGTGGCCAGACCCCACTGAAAAATACACGATTTAATCATTTCCTTTCTAAGAAAAATCAGCCGTAGTTACTATATAATTAATCCATCAGCAGCAATTATTGTATTGACTATAAAATAGACAAAAATATGAGTTTGACCCTGCCCTGTCTTCTTGTTCAGGTGAGAGGAGAGATGGTCTAAAGTATGAATCATCATCTTCTCCCTTAAATTAGGCAAATGCAATGGGAATACAGAATTTAGGAGGGCATTTTTAAACAAACTGAAACAAAGCCCTTAAATTGACAAAATTTAACCTGACAGTTGCACTTTGTGAACTACATCTTGGAATATTTGTACAACCAACGAACAGAAAGACCACATGTGGAGATGGGATAAAGGTCTAAATTCTCCTTGGGTTGTTTATTTTCAAAATTACATTTTTGAATGGTTAAGGATAGTAATTTAGGCACATTCAAATAATTTGCCAATAAAGAGTGTGACTTGCCTAGTGGTGTGTATTTGTCATTATATAGTGCGACTGCCTTGAGATGATCTGCAAATTGCCTGCTTTAATGCGGAAGCATAGATGCAAGTTCATGAAGAAAAGCATGACTTGAACTAATCTCCGACTGAGATGCCGTAGTGCCTCTTGTCTGACGTGTGTTTGTTGCTTGCAAGTAACCTGTTTTGATGGTCATTGGCAAGTAGGAACCGAAATTCCAATGTAAGATGGAGGAAATTAGAGATGTGTTTACTCACTCTTCCAATCGGTGTTTGTTGATTACCTACTATGTTCTACATCCAGAGCTAGGTGCAGTGATTGTGACTGAAAAGAAGGCACTCCATAGTCCTTTGGCTTCTCACTTGAGATAGTGATGGTGGGAGTTTACCACATGCACAGAGTAACTAGTTGAATATAACTCTGAGGCAATGTACAGTAAATATCTTGATATTAATCCTGCCTTCCTGTGGCTGATATTTTGTTCTGAGTTCTAGTACCAAAATGAATATTGTTTTTTTAAAGCTTTATTTATTTATTTATTTGACAGAGAGAGATCACAAGCAGGCAGAGAGGCAGGCAGAGAGAGAGGAGGAAGCAGGCTCCCTGCTGAGCAGAGAGCCCGATGCGGGGCTCGATCCCAGAACTTCGAGATCATGACCTGAGCCGAAGGCAGAGGCTTAATCCACTGAGCCACCCAGGTGCCCCATGAATATTATTTTTGACTCTAACCTTCTTTTGAGTCACAGAACAATTTGAGTGACTTTTACTAAAGATAATAAAATTCCCATGAATTGTGTGTGTGTGTGTGTGTGTGTGTGTGTGTCCATCCTTACTTTTGGTATAGATTTAATGCTATTGCTGACAATAGTTAAAATGTTCTGATCAAGGTCATCAATGAGAATATTTATAATGTTAAGAATGAACCCAGCCCCTACGAACATATGTGTTCTGTTTCAATAGGAGATCTAAGCCAAGTTTATAATTTTACTACACTCACAAAGCAATACCTGTTTATTTCTGAAATTTAAAACACTTATCAAACTCTGTCGCATTGTGGGGTCTCTGGGTTTCTACCAGCATTGCAGATACAGCTACATAAGCCAGTATGCTCATTGCTGAAAGGAAGAAAAAAGCCTTACAGGATTACTGTATTTTGAAATCAATGTTGGCCCTTCTTGAAATGCCCCATGAACCACAGAACATATTGTAATTTATGATAGCTTACAGAAAAAGGAGACGTGTCTGTGCAGAAATTTCAAAGGCCTCTGACGTAGGCCTCGCCTACCAGAACATGCTTCCAGAATTTCGCTTCTGGCCTGTGCTCCTCTTTCCTGCACATGGACTCCAGACTTTTAGGCCAGGAGAGCTGAAGGGAACCACCTCCTGGCACAGAGCATCACTGAAGGAAGCCGGCAGCCAGATTACCCCCGAAGCCCATTCGTTATGTGCTTCCAATATCCTCTAAAAGGGTTGCCCACCCCTAACTACATATTTATACATATTTACTTGATAATCAATAAAGGAAAATGGCTGCATTATTTTGATTAAAATATCAACTCTACGTGTGACTATAAAATCACATTTAAGAAGCCAGAAAAGGGGAGATAGGAGTTCATGTTACTCTCCAGCCTATGATATATGATATTTTCAGGCTGTGAGGAGAGCAGACACATTAAGAAAATAGTGCTAATGATATTAAAGTACTTTACAAGGCTTGTTACTAAGAGCTGACAAACCTGTCAAGTGTATAATGTAGGAGGCTATCGTAACGTTCTCAGAAAACCATACCTCTACCCCATTTCACTGCAATCTCCTAATAATGGAGCTGCTATAAATTCTAGCCAGCAATGGGACAGAGCCATGGCTTCTCACCCCAATGTGAGGACATGATAAATATAAAAGAAAATGGCTGTCAGTTTTGGCGCCCGAACCTTATTACAAAGTCTTAATCTTACTGGCCTCAGCACCTTTTATCACCGCCTTGTTATGAGCTGATGGCTTTTTTATTTGCTGGGAGATGGAGGATGTGTCATTTGATGTCCTTTTATGTAGCCGCGGCTCTGTCCTCTCATGAAAACACACACACACACACACACACACACACGCACATTTTATATGTTTATTACAGTAACCGATTAAATGCAAGACTCATGCTGTTGGCTCAGGTACTGTGTGCGCTTAGGATTGAACGGAATCAGGATTTAAATACGTCATTAGGAGTATTTATGTGAATGGGACTCAAATAGGAAATTAATTTTTCTCAGCACTGGAGATGGAGCATTTGCAATATTCATGATTGTTTATTCTCCCTAGTATTGTTCCCGGGATTGGTCATTCTTGGTTCCAAGGTCAGCAGGAAATCCCAGCTCTCGCTTTTCTTCTTTCTTTAAACATCTCGCTCCTTGTAAACACAATCGAGCTCAAACTCGGCTCGGGTTCAATCAGCTTGATCCTTAAGATGAGATAAATTGCAATTATCTAAATATTAGTCTGAAAATCTCGCAGCTCACTTCCCATCTTCTTCATTTATGGCAAATGAAGAGCCTGAACTTCACTCGAGACATTGACCCCCGCCAGAACCTTTATCCACCGGAACTGCTACGAAGTGCCGGCATCAGGTACTTAACAGAACCTGACATTGACGGGCTGGTTTCAAGCTGTGGCCGGAGACTCCATCACTAGATCTTATCTTCAATTTGTGTCCATAAAACGCGATGGCCCTGAGTGTCTACACACCGAGCGCGTTATCCTGTCTGCCGTGCCTGCCGGCTGAAAATCAGACTCCCGTGTTGGGAAATTGCCAATTTCACGCAGGGGTGGGACTTGCTGGGTGTCTGTCTACGTTGGAGTCTGTGCTCAGCATCTGTTTCTCTTCACCCAAGGCTTCTGCATTCCAAAGTCAAAGGCCAAGGGTCCCCAGAGATTTATGTCTATCTCGTAGGAAATTGCCAAGTTGGTTGTTTGAGTTACTAAGTCTATGTATCTCCCATCTCCGAGGCAGAGTCTGTGGGAAGCAAGCAAAACTGTCTGACAAATAAAAATTCACTTCCACGGCTGAGACCCCTGTTCACAACATTCGGCCAAGTCACCGATTTGACTAAATTTTTGGCATCACGGATTATTCGTTTTACTAGGATTAGGAGCTGGTAAATGGAACATCGTGGTAGAGACGAAATTCACATTCTCTCATTTATTTTCTCAGGAGAAATCGCCTGAGTTATGGGGGTGCAAGGGAGAGGGGAACCCGTTTTGTTCTGGTATCTAGTGCTGGGCGGTGAGAACAAATGGAAAATACTTCATGTTCTTTGAAAAGGAAAGTATTTGAGTACTTCCGTTTCCTGGAGGCGTTTGCCATGGGAGAGCGAAAATCTTGAGCTTTTTTAGAATGTTGGCTTTTCACTTGTAATTCTCGGTTGCAGGTGCTTTTATGCTTGAAACGCAGCTTTGGCGTGAGTGTGCACCAGAATGGCCCCTCCTGTCATTGTCCCTGAAATAAGGCGTTTGTGATTTGCCACTACAGGACCTGATGAAAAACCTAATACATAGGGAAAGGCAAATTGCATGTCTAGAAATTTAATTAAAAAAGAAATAACGCGCCCTGTATAAAGGTTGGCAGACCCCTTCACAATCGTCCTCTTGTACCTCTTCTTCCTCCTCTCCCCAAATACCAAAAAATACCCAGAGTGTAATCCACACATGCATGGTAATGAGGGAAAGCACTCTATTGCGAGTAACTCTTTGGTTCTTGGCCCCTCAGACGAGGTGGACAGGTTAACTGGTCTATAACAGTATCTCCTTTCTCTGTTCCTCCCTCAGGCTGCTCAGAACAGAGGACGTTGAGTATACTCTTCAGGCTAATCGTAAGAGCACTCCCTCCCATCAGAACCACACGTTACAATTTACAAAAATTTTGCAAATATGTTTCTTTCCTGTCATCGCTCCCTGGTATAAGATAGGGTAAACCAAAATGTATTCATCGGACAAAGGGGGTCAATGCCAGGGTTTTCATGTAAAACCCGGGATGCCCAGTTAAATTTCAAGTTCAAACCAACAATGAATACCTTTTTAGCATGTTATATCCCAAATATTTTATGGAACATTTTTCATCTTAAAAAATGGATTTTTGGGGCGTGCCTGGGTGGCTCAGTGGGTTAAAGCCTCTGCCTTTGGCTCAGGGCCCTGGGATCGAGCCCCACATCCGGCTCTCTGCTCAGCGGGGAGCCTGTTTCCCCCTCTCTCTCTCTCTGCCTGCCTCTCTGCCTACTTGTGATCTGTCAGTCAAATAAATAAATAAAATCTTTTAAAAAATTGATTTTTTTTAAAAATTCAAGGTTAACTGATATTCTGAATTTTTATTTGCTAAGTAAATAAGCCTTGCTGGAGGATCAAGAAGAGTTTTCCAGCTTGTGCAAATAATAAGTGGCAGAGTTGCTAATTCCACAGCATAAAAATTGCCAACTCTGTGATTTGCATATATTATCTCATTTAATCATGACAGAATGAGATAATTCTCCCCATTTTCCAGATGAGAAAACTCAGCTGCCCAGGAAGTAAGTAGCTTGCTCAAGATCTAAAAACTGGTTGAGTAGGGAGGTAACTCCAGATCTACATTACTGAGCCCCCTGATGTCTTCATCACTCTACCATGTTTGGGAGCTGGGATACGGACTCTCCCGTGCTGAGTCCCATTTGATTGCATGTCTCAGGCAACTGCTTTGTGGGTTTTGGGCCAGACGTTTTGGACTCCATAAAAGCACCAGAAGATTGTCAGCCACAGATGTCCAGTATGCCCTGGAGTGCCATCTCCCCTTCACAGAACCATTTAAATGATATTTTTGCACCAAGCGCATCTTTAATAAACTGCTTTTGCCCTGTACTGGGAAAATTGACATCACCCGGTGAAGTCCGACTTGCACCCAATGGGATCTAAGGCACAGATGAAGGGCTCCTTAAAGTAAGTCCTTGGTTCAGACACCAAGGGTAAAGAGCTATAGCAGCAGGCTTACTCTGTAGTAGCATAGGAGAAGCCCAGAAGATCTTCAGTAAAACATTTTCATGAGTTAAAAAAACAAACAGAACCAGAAGAATCCCCAAATTTAGAGATATACGTGCCATGTCAACAATCAAACTGCTATTATTGATTTTAGCCTCCAAATGAAGGAAAAGGGCGAGAGAGAGAGAGAAAATTGAGAAGGAAGAAGATGTGTTGCAATTTTTATGTCTGTTCACACAAAGGTGGACCTTAGAGCTTTTTGTTTTTTCCTCCTAAGCTTTAGATCCTATTCCCTGGAAATTGCCAACAATAAGTGTTCTAGAATCTCTGGCTGCCCAGGCAATGTGGACACATGAGTCATACTGTTTCTTAGTTCTTCTTTGCTTCCTCATCTGTCAATAAGTCAGTGACTGTTTGATGCCTCAATACTGAGCCATGGTTTTGGAGGCTCCGGCAGGCTTCCCAGCACTTAGCTAACCGCCAATGCATTTTCTTTTTCTACTTCCTATGTAGCTCCCTTTTATAATTTCCACTGTCTTCATTAACTTGCTCTTCCCTTTCACGTTCCGATGACATTTGGGAAACAACTCTTCCCCAGAGAACCAACTTCCCATATTCCTGACTCCTCCATGGGACTGCGAGTCAAGATACAAATTAATATACCCCTTGGGCTTTCCACATTAGAAAAGTGTAAGATGCTCTAATTACTTTGTTGTGACTGCTTCATAATCACATGACCGCACCGCGGTCTCGCATTAGCAATGCGAGAGAACACTGACAGCAATGCTTAGTGGTTCACGTTGTGGCTACTTCCATGGAGAAGGATCACTGTATTTCCCAGTCCTGTGTGCAATAGAAGTGCATGCAAACTCTTCTTGTAAAAGGAAAATCCACTGTACGTGTGCAGAGCTGGTGAAACATTTTTAAAATGCTGCTAGTCCCATTCTCTTCCCAAGCCCACCCCTCTCAAGGTGACAATCTAGCCTTGAGGCTGCCATTAGGACGCAGGCGGAAAGGGCATCAGAGAAGTAAAAGACCAGCCTGACCCTTCCAGGCAAGGGGGGAAAAGATGGGATAAAGTTCGGAAAGACATGGATTGCTCAATCTTCCTTCCTCTAAGTTTTAGCCCAAGGGGGGCATTTATTTGATAAAACACGGGTGCATCAGGGACAGAGCTCCTCTTGCCCAGCTCGGTGTTTGGGACCTGGTAAGGGGTCAGTTCAGAGCCTGCAGACGTGCCCCCTGTGGGGGCTGCCACATAGCAATGAACCCGGAGTGACAGCATGGTTAAGGAGGAAGGCATAGTTTACTTTACACAAGCTTCCTTCAGTTACACCCGGAATGGACCCGATCTAGAGAAGAGCCCACTGTTCTCTGGACAGGACGGACAAAGGTAACTGAGTGAGGAACAGCTAGCCTACCACGGGGTGCACTGGGACCCAGGGGCGACAGGACTGCAAAGCATAGTCCGTCGGATGCCCCGCTCAGACCCGGGACAGGTGAAGCCCGTGACAGTGACTCAGAAGAGCTGGTCCCAGTGTGGGAGATGCTATGAGGCTGACTCGGGAGCACCAGTGGGGCCCAGTGAGGCTAAACGAGGCTGTTCAGACAGATACACGGTGCGGCCAAACATGGTGGTCTTCACACCAGGTGTCCTCTATGCAGAAAGTCACCCAGAACAGCAACGACTCCCTTGGTGGAAGAGGCCAGGGATTCCTTGATGGCTCAGAGACCTCATTTCTTCTTCTTTTTTTTTTTTTTTTAAAGATTTTATTTATTTATTTGTCAGAGAGAGAGAGAGAGAGAGAGAGAGAGAATGCGAGCAGGAGAACACAAGCAGGAAGAGCGGCAGGCAGAGGCAGAGAGAGAAGCAGTCTCCCTACCGAGCAAGGAGCCCGATGCGGGACTCGATCCCAGGACCCTGGGATCATGACCTGAGCCGAGGGCAGTGGCTTGACCCACTGAGCTACCCAGGCGCCCCGAGACCTCATTTCTTCTTGAGGCTTGAGGACAAAATGTACAGATGCGAATTCAGAGAAAAGAAAGGAAGATGGGGGGTGTCTCTGTATAACTGGACATTTTATCTAAAGATTGCATTTTCTAAAGACACTGTTCACATTAAACCGTTAAACTGAGATTACTAGATTATTCTGTTCCATGAAGCAAAGAAGGACCAAGAAGGCATGGAAAAATCAAATATATATATATATATATTTGATATATATTTGATATATGTGTATGTATGTATGTGTGTGTGTGAATATATATATATATATATATATATATATATTTTTTTTTTTTTTTTTTTTTTTTTGTACCCGGGAGTGTGTTTTTGTGAGTAGCTGTGATTCTATGACCCATCCTTATAGGATATGTCATTTGAGTCTCAAAGATGCCCATTTCTTTATAAGCCAAGAGTTGACCTACTCAAGGAACACTGGAGAGGTGTGGGCTGGCGGCAACCAGGAGCCTCACACATATTTCCATCCGTAAACAATGTCACCATCCTGGGAGGGGATGTTCGGCGTAAAGATACTCTGAGCTGGTCTCATGATCTGTGGGGCTGTGCTCAATTAGAAATCCCTGTTTTATAAACATTTAGCCCCTGTGTTCCTCCTCTATCTATCTATCTCTCTATCTATCATCTATCTATCTATATATTTTTTAAGATTTTGTTTATTTGGTAGAGAGAGCAAGCAGGAGTGCAGGGAGGGGGAGGAGCAGAGGGAGAGGGAGCAGCAGACTCCCCACTGAGCAGGGAGCCCAAACTGGGGCTTCATCCCTGGAGTCTGGGATTCTGACCTGAGTCAAAGGCTTAACCGACTGAGCCACCAGGCGCCCCTCCTCATGACTTTTCAAGCAACAAATTGAAAGGGGCAGAATATTCCAGTTCAAACTAGTCTGTAGGGAAGGGGAGCATGTTGTCCCGAGGAACCCAGACATGGGGAGGATTTTCCATCCTTCATCTCTGCCCTTCTCAGCTCATTCTTGCAAACCAATTTTCTCATACAGTCTCAGCATTTCTAGGCTCACACTTTCCTGGCCTTGAAAGTTACCCACTCGCTATGTCTTAAAAATTTATTTGCATGAACATCCTTGTACTAGTTTCCCATTGCTCCTATAACTTAATATCTTAAACAATATAAAATTAATATCTTATAGTCTGGAGGTCAGAAGCCTGAAATGGGTCTTGCTGGGTCACCAAGTTCAAGGTGTTGGCAGAGTTGATGGCCTTTTCTGCAGATTCTAGTGGGAAAATCCTTTTTTTTTTTTTTTCCCCTTTTGGCCTTTTCTATCTTCTGGAGATCACAGGCCTTCCTCCTTCCTCCCAGAGCCAGCAATGGTGGGTTGAGTTCCCATTAATCATCACTCTGACCTCTCTGCTTTTCTCTTCCACATGTACGTCCCTAGTGATTGGATTGGGACCATGCAGATAATCCAGGGTATTCTACTTGAAGGTCAGCTAACTAGCAATCTTAATTCCATCTGGCACCTTAACTGCCCTTTGTTGTTTAACAGATGCCATAGGCAGGCTCTGGTTATCAAAAAGTGAGCATATTTGGGAAGCCAGAGTTCTGCCTACTACAACCTCCTTGAACTTGTTGTTTGGGCAAGAAAGTGAGGTGCTCTGTGTTTCTCAGCGTGGATCAGAGTTTATACACCTCTGGCCGGGAGAGTAGTTCATCTTACCCACAGCAGCTTCTGGAACCACATAATTCAGACAGGGAAACAAAGAAGACGGTGTATCTTCTTCAAAGAAGATGAGTGTGAACACTGGCTATACCTCTTCTATACTTCTGATATTTGAATCTTAGAACAATTGCAAACCACATCAAGGAACAGATACCCCCAAAGGGAGTGATGGTACAAAGCAACTGAATGTCCCTAGGAGGTCACAGGAAATCAGAATACAGGCCAAAAAGAATTTGTTTTGATATCTTGGAGACTTTGGATGGTCATCCCTCCGAATATGTTATCCAATATCTATAGCCCTGTGTCCAGTATAGTAACCATCAAATCATGTGCCTTCATATGAGGAACAGAGCTGGGAATGGAGGCAGAGAAGTGGATGCCCTTCAGTGTGCGTGGGTCAGAAGTGAAATAATGGGGGCTTTTGGTCAACCACACAGGAGATTTCTGTTCCTGTGGGTGAGATTCATGGCCCCATAGGCTGATGCTACTGTGTGACAATTGGTTATTCCTTAGTGGTACCGTCAGGAGCAGAAGACTGAGCACAACCTACATGGGACTTGGCTTGAAGAGGATCCCTTTAGAAAATAGGCAGTTTAGCAATTGTGCTACAAAAAGCCGTATTCGGTATTTCAGAGTAGAGAAAATTATTTCAGAGCACAGCGTTCAATAGAGGAAGAACAATCCAGGTGAAACACTAGGCACAAATTAAGTACTAATTTCCTGGATGACATTTTTTAAAAAAATACATGACTCAATTAGAGATGAAGCTGGCTTTGAGAATGGCAGCATTCCTGATTGCATGTGGAAATCGAGGATTTATCCCACCCACCTGACCTATTGTACTTAATCTTTCTGTACAGCTTTCCCAAATGCTTTCTCATACATTAATTCATTTGTTTCTTATAACAATACTCTGAAGTAAGCAGGGCAATTATTATTGTCTCCCAGTTAGAGATTTGTCATTTCACAGTAACGTGTACGCATTGTTGGTGAGTCCTTCTCTATTTCACACTAACCTTCCTTCCTTCTTCCCCAGCTTTTCCTTTTTTCCTTCACTCCCTGTTCCCAGGCTTTCTTGTTTTCTTTCATTCTTCCTTTTCAAAATCTGCTTCTGTACCAAATTGTGAGTAAATAGAGTCAGTCTCCAGTTTCTCTTACATTTCTTTAAAAACAATACACCTTTAGTGGGAACTCAATTCATACTTGTGGCATGCAAGTTCAGCAATCATGAATGATTGGGGAATGAGGAACTATGAACAACAGGAACTTTTACACATATATAGATTAAATTCAGAAATAAAATGGATGAGAATACATCAAAGACTGGTTTCAACAGACAGAAAATAGACAAACTTCTGGCATGTCCCACCAAGAATTTAAGAATAAATAAATAAAATGAAATGAAAAAATAAACAGTATTAAAACTTTTTTTAAAAAATTCTATAAGGGGAGGGAATACTTTAAAAGAATGGTATGAAAATACTCTGTACCCCATGCAAAATATAGAAATGATAGAAAAACTGTTTTCTAGAAAAATACAGAGTATCACGTTTCTGTCAAGAAAAGAAAAGCATGAATATGCCAATAACCCTTGAGAAGAGATTCTTCTAAATTTAGAAGATTCTAAGCCCTTGCCAGAGCCCTGCTCCTAAAAGTGACTCCAGACTTTGAAGATAAATGTTATACTTTATATAAGCATCTATAGGATAGAAAATGTCCAAGGCATGGAAAGATACGGACATCTTTCTAACTCATTACATGATAGTAGTATAATCTTGAAAATAAAGTTGTGTAAGATCACACACACACGTACACAAACTCATCCATTCACGAAGAAAACTGTAGACCAAAATGCGTATTATGAACAGAGGCACATACTAGTGAATTCAATCCAGCAATGGGATAAATGGATCATGACCAAACAGGGTATATCTCAGAAATGTTAAGATGGGGGCACCTGGGTGGCTCAGTGGGTTAAAGTCTCTGCCTTCAGCTCAGGTCATGATCCCAGGGTCCTGGGATCGAGCCCCACATCGGGGGGTCTCTGCTCAGCAGGGAGCCTGCTTCCTTCTCTCTCTCTCTTTGTCTGCCTCTCTGCCTGCTTGTGATCTCTGCCTATCAAATAAATAAATAAAATCTTAAAAAAAAAAGAAAAAGAGATGTTAAGGTGGTGCAACATCAAGAAATGTGTCAATACAAGTTGCTATATAAAACAAAGTGGAAAGTCAAATGAGTATTTCTATAATAGTAATAATAACAATAAACAATAACTTATTAAGTGCTATATACTAGGCACTACTTTAAGCTTTTCCATGAACTCATTTAATTTTTAAGATAACCTAATGGAGGGGCACCTAGGTGGCTCAGTGGGTTGAGCCGCTGCCTTCGGCTCAGGTCATGATCTCAGGATCCTTGGATCGAGTCCCGCATGGGGCTCTCTGTTCAGCAGGAAGCCTGCTTCCTCCTCCTCTCTCTCTGCCTGCCTCTCTGCCTACTTGTGACCTCTCTCTGTCAAATAAATAAATAAAATCTTTAAAAAAAAAAAAGATAACCTAATGGAGCAGATCCTATTGTTTCTCCCTCTTTTCAGATTAAAAAAAATAATAAAAATAAGGCACAGGGAAATTAAGTGATGGAGTGACACGGGATATGCAGATTTGGGACTCTCAAGCTTGCTTTTTGAACGAATGCATTATGATGCATTTGTGGAAAGATCACTAATGATTTAACTGAAAAACAAGCAAATGATGACAACAATTCATTTGTTAACTTATATAAAAGCTTAGCTAGGGAAAAAAAAAGAAAAAAAAAAAAGCTTCCATCTGAAATGTGGAATGTACCAGAAATATATAGTCCAGATCATGCTTACTTCTAGAATGTTAGAATCACTCCTACCAAAACTCACAAAATAAGACAGGGGAACTGACTCTCATTGCTGGTATTTAGCATGTTATTAGAGATTCCGGTTAATGTATCAAAGTGAGAAAGATACGAGAGAAATAAATGTTAAAATGGAAAAAGGAAGAGGATCATAATTACAGACACTGATTATTTACCTAGAAGTTTTAAGAAAGAATAGACAAACTTATACCACACAATTCATAGGATGCTGACCAGATACAGGATCAATATTGTAAAAGCAATATGCTTTCTTAAGACAAGAATAATTGACTAGAGAATAGAATAGAATGAAAACATGTCTTTCATAACAGTAATAAAAACCATAATTTACCTAGAAATAACAGTAATTAGAAATAAGAAATGCCTGTGTGGACAAAATAATTAAATGAAAATTAACCACAAAACATAAAAGAATACCTAATTAAAGGGTGAGTGGAGATGAATGTTTGAAAAATTCAATATTTTAAAGGTATAAATTATTCTAAATATATCTGTAAGTTCAAAGTGATTCAAATAAAAATTGCAGTATGATAATTAGTGGCACTTCATAACCTGACTCCTCTGTAAAGATAGTCAAGAAAGTTTGGAAAATAAGGACACTAAGGGAAATTTTATTGTAGAACAAACTGCAAGCTTATAATAATTAAAACTCTGTGATATTCACCAAGTGATAAAAAAACATATCAATGGAAAAGAAAATATAGAAGGAGACCTCTGTGTATCTGATAATTTCTGATAACATTTACATCTTAAATTAGTGGGAAAAAATCATTTTAAAAATGTTGATCAATTAACTTTCAGAAAAAAGGTTCAAGGTAAAGCCCTACTTGACAGAAAAGGAAAACATTGGGGCACCTGGGTGGCTCAGTTGGTTAAGTGTCCAACTCTTGATTTTGGTTCAGGTCATGATCTCAGGGTCCTGGGATTGCCTCCGACAGGTTCCAGGTTGAGCATGGAGTCTGCTTAAGACTGTCTCTCTCCTTCTTCTTCTGGCCCTCAACCCCCAACTCGTGCATGCTTGCATGTGTGCACCCCTATGTATGCGTGCACTCTCTCTTTCTCAAAATAAATAAATAAATACAATTTTAAAAAACAAAACAGAAAGAAAAGAAAACCATTTTAGGTGTGCCAAAGAGGTACATGTATTTGAAACCACAAGAAAAACCCATTAAAATAACATTTCTGGATGATATTTTTATAATCTTGATACGTACATGACCAGAAGAAACCTTAGAAGACTATCATACTGATGACATAAAGTTAACACATTTTTTGGATAACAAAAGGCATCATAAACCAAGAAAAAGTGCCAGATTAGAAGAATTTAATGTATGCAATCAATTATTACTATCCAGAATGTATAAAGAACTACTATTAATCTTTAAGAAAATAATGTAGCTTTTTGATTCATTACACTGAACTAAAGTGACTTTTAAAAAAATGTTTAAATTGTCAAATACTTGAAATTACTGTATATTTTGAAAGATTTAAAAAAACCAGACTAACAAATGTGTGAGAAGCTTCTTTCATCATACCTTGGCTCCCAATTCCTTCTCCTTCTCCTCTGCCCCCGCCCCCAGAAGTACTAATGTTTTTTGTTTTTGTTTTTTTCCACTTGACATATCTTGGAAGGTTTTCCATCCCAGGCATTTGCAAGGGCTATCTAGAATCCTAGCACAGCTAAACCGCGGTTTAGATAATCACTTACATACTGGGTGGACATTGAAACTATTTCCAGTGTTCCACTGTTACTAAAAAGTCTTTTCTGCACCCATGACGGACTTTTCAGAATAAATTTCTAGGAGTGAGATTTCCAGGTCAATTTATACCTGAGTACAAAAGTTCCTGCCAACTCCTAGCAACCATACATGAGCACGTATCCTTGCCAACATTTGTTTATTAATATTGTCAGCATGAAGGACAAAAATTGGTAATAGTGGAGTGCCTGGGTGGCTCAGTGGGTTAAGCCTCTGCCTTCGGCTCGGGTCATGATCTCAGGGTCCTGGGATTGAGCCCCCATCGGGCTCTCTGCTCAGTAGATAGCTTGATAGTAGATAGAGATACCTCCCCTCTGCCTGTTTCTCTGCCTACTTGTGATCTCTGTCTGTCAAATAAATAAATAAGCTCTTTTTAAAAATCGGTGATAGTTTCTCTATTACTTTTGTCTGGTGACTAGTATTTCAAAAACATATTGCTTTATAAATTAGTTTGGTGTTTCATACATTTATTGTGTCTTTTTTTTTTAAGATTTTATTTATTTATTTGAGAGAGACACAGTGAGAGAGAACATGAGAGGGGAGAAGGTCAGAGGGAGAAGCAGACTCCCCGTGGAGCCGGGAGCCCGATGTGGGACTCAATCCCGGGATTCCAGGATCATGACCTGAGCCGAAGGCAGTCGTCCAACCAACTGAGCCACCCAGGCACCCTATTGTGTCTTTTTTTTTTTTTTCCTTCTGTTGAATTCACTGTTCTATTTTGCTCATTCTCTGGGATTTCTTGTTGATGTGTAAGAACGCTTTGTATTTGAATACGAGTGTTTTGCCTCAAGTCATTATAAATATTTTCTTATGGTAAATTTTCAAGATAAGCAGGAGTTTATCAAAGAATGAGGAGAACACATTTTAGGCCTAAAGAAATTTTGACTCTTTTATTTAATGATATTTATGTAACCGGTCTTATTCTAATCAATGCAGGTAAAGACAGTCTTACCCAATTTTTTTTTTTTTTAGATTTTATTTATTTATTTGACAGAGAGAGATCACAAGTAGACAGAGAGGCAGGCAGAGAGAGAGAGAGGGAAGCAGGCTCCCTGCTGAGCAGAGAGCCCGATGCGGGACTCGATCCCAGGACCCTGAGATCATGACCTGAGCCGAAGGCAGTGGCTTAACCCACTGAGCCACCCAGGCGCCCAGTCTTACCCAAATTTAAATGCAAGAGATTTCCTGGATCATGTGGGTGGCACAGTCAGTTAAGAATCTAATTCTTGGTTTCAGCTCAGGTTGTGATCTCAGGGTCAGGAGATTCGGCCCTGCATTGAGCTCTGCCCTGGGCTTAAAGTCAGCTTGGGATTCTCTTTTTTCCTCTCCCTCTGCCCCTCCCCTGCTGTGGGAGGGGCACAGCACACACACACTCTCTCTCTCTCTCTTTCTCTATTTATCTGTCTAAAATAAATAAATAAGTCCTCTTAACAAATGCAAGAGAGTTCCTTTAGGCAATTGGAACTAAGGCTCCAAGACTTCTAAGGCAGAACATGGCATATCGCTGCCCACACTATACAGTTAGAGGCTGGAACAGTTTGACCAACTCAAAAATAATAAATATTATCTGCCTGCCTTGGTCTTTATAGTTTTTTTTTTTTTTTTAAATACTGGTGTGTGTGTGTGTGTGTGTGTGTGTGTGTGTGTTGAGGGATGGAGTTTTTCTTTAACTCAAAGTGGAAAGAGAAGACAAGAAGGGGTCTAGCACTGAGAATTGCCCAGATTTTTCCAGTTATGTCTTAACTCTCAAAGGTGACATTTTGAGAGGTGTAAGTTCAGTACACTTTCTTAGATGACAGTAAATGACTTGTCTAAGTCCATGAGTTGATGAGGAGGATGATTCTTCACTTCCCCATCTCTCTCTCTCTCTCTCTCTTTTTTTTTTTTTTTTTTGTCTCATAGACCTATACATGTAACTGTTTAAGAAACTTTAGTTGATTAGATTAGTTAAATGATAACCACTGGTCATCAGATAAGTGTGTGAATGTGACACAGTTTCACTTGTTCACCCATTCAGAAGAAGCTTCTTTATCACCTACCACTTGTAAGGCATCCTGTAGAGGAGAAAAATAAATAAAAATATGGACTGCATGGCCCTCACAGAGCTGAAGTGCAGGGGCAGGTCCTGTGTCCTAACTTGATATACCAGCTCAGAACATGGCACCTAGCATTTATCAGGATGGTAACAAATGTGTATTTAATCAGTGGGTCTCAGACTCGGGCCTTTAATGAACCAGTAGCAACAATGAGAAAGACAAAAATAGTGATTGGTGCACAGTTCATTGTCAACATTTTAGTTTTCCAAATAAGACTATTTAAAAAACTATAAATCATATAATGATTGTAAACATATATGCACTCAACATTGGAGTACCTAAATATTTAAAGCAAATATTAAAATAATTTTTTAATAGACAGCAATACAAAAATAGTAGGGGACTTTAATACACCACTTTCAACAGTGGATAGATCATCCAGAAGAAAGTTAATAAGGACACAGAGAATCTGTATAATACCATACACCAAATGGACCTAATAGACACATTCAGCACATTCCCTTCAACAGCTTTAAATACTCTTTCTTCTCAAGTTCTGACAGAACATTTTGCAGGATTGATCTTATGTTAGGTCACAACAGAATCCTTAAAAAATTTATGGTTGAAATCAAATCTAGTGTTTTTTTTTCTGACCACAGTGGTATAAAACTGGAAATCAATAACAGAAGGAAAAATGAAAAATTCATGGAAATGTGTGAATTAAACAACATGCTCCTGAGCAACTGACAGTTCAAAGAAGTCAAGGTTGCCTGGGTGGCTCAGATGGTTAAACATCTGCCTTCCTCTCGGGTCAAGATCCCAGGGTCCTGAGATCAAGCTCTGCCGGCAGGCTCCCTGCTTAGTGAGAGATCTGCTGCTTCTTCTCCCCCTGCTCTTCCCCCAACTCATTCTCTCTCTCTTTCCCTCTCTCTCTCTCAAATAAATAAATAAAATCTAAAAAGAAATCAAAAACAAAGTCAGAAATGATCTTGAGAGAAATGAAAATACAGAATGCATATCAAAACATACGGCATGCAATAAAAACAGTTCGGGGCACGTGGGTGGCTCAGTGGGTTAGGCCGCTGCCTTCGGCTCAGGTCATGATCTCAGGGTCCTGGGATCGAGTCCCGCATCGGGCTCTCTGCTCAGCAGGGGGCCTGCTTCCCTTCCTCTCTCTCTGCCTGCCTCTCTGCCTACTGTGATCTCTCTCTGTCAAATAAATAAATAAAATCTTTAAAAAATAAAAAAAATAAAAACAGTTCTAAGAGGGAATTATAAAACACCTACATTAAAAAGAAATACCTACATTAAGAATAAAAAAATGATTTCAAATAAACAACCTAACTTTACACCTCAGGAAATGAGAAAAATAAAAAACTGAGCTCCATGTTAACAGAAGAAAGGATATAATAAAGACTAGAGCATAAATAAATGAAGCTAAGACTAGAAAGACAATGGAAAAAAAGGTCAATGAAACTAAGATTTAGTTTTGAAAAGATAAAATTGACAAACCTTTACCTGGATGAACCAAAAAAAAAAAAAAAAAAGAAGAAGAAGAAGAGAGAGGACTCAGATAAGCAAAATTATGAGTGAAAGAGGAGACATTATAACTGACACCACAGAAAGACAAAGGATCATAAAGAGGTTACAATGAATGATTAGATGGTGCCAGCAAATCAGATAACCTAAAGAAATGGATAAATTCCTAGCAGTATGCAACCTACCAAAACTGAACCATGAAGAAATAGAAAATCTGAGCAGACCAATATAGAAATTCAAAATAAACAAACAAATAAACAAAGGAGAGTAAAGCAAAATCAAAAACTTCCCCCCCCAAAAAAAGCCCAGGATCAAGTGATTTCTGGTGCATTGTACAAACATTTAAAGAAGAATTAATGTCATTTCTTCTCACACTTTTCCAAAATATTGAAGGGGAGAGAACATTCCCAAACTCATTTTATAAGGCCAACATTATCCGGTTGCTGAAGTCAAATAAGGGCATTGCAAGAAAACAAGCTTATAGGCCAATATCCTTGATGAATAGAGATGCAAATATTCTGAACAAAATCCTAGCAAACCAAATTCAACAGCACATTATAAGGATCATACACCACAATCAAGTGGGATCGATCCCTAGGTTACAAGGATGGTTCAACATATGCAATCAATAAATGTGATGTACCACATTAATGAAATGAAGGATAATGTGATTTTCTCGACAAATGCAGAAAAAGGCATATGGCAAAATTCAACACCTTTTCATGATAAAAAAAACTCCTAACAAAATTGGGTACAGAAGGAATATAACTCAAAATGTAAAGGCATGTGGGCAAACCCATAGCTAACATACTCATGGTGAAAAGGTGAAAGCTTTTCCCTTAGAATCAGGTATAAGACATGAGTGCCCATTCTCACTCCTTTTCAACACAGTACCACAACTGCAAGCCAGAGCACTTATTAAGGGGGGAAAAAAAATCTAAATCAGAAGGAAGACGAAAGGAGCATCTGGGTGGCTTAGCTGGTTAGGCAAAGGTCATGATCTCAGGGTCATGAGATCAAGCCTGGTTTTGGGCTCTGTGCTAAGAATCCCAGAGTCTGCTTGGGATTCTCTCTCCTTCTCCCTCTGCCCTTCCCCTTGCTCTCTCTCTCTTTCTCTTAAAAAAATAAAATAAAATCAGATTTTAAAATGAGCAGAGGACTTGAACAGATGTATTTCCAAAGAAGGCATACATATGCCCAACAGATTCATGAAAATATACTCAACATCACTAACCATCATGGAAATGCAAATCAAAACCAAAAGGAGTTATCTCCTCAAGCCCGATAGAATGGCTTGTTATCAAAAAGGTAAGAGATTCATAAATGTTAAGAAGGATGTGAAGAAAAGAGGATTCTAATGCAGTGTTGGTGGGAATGTAAATTGGTGCAGCCACTATGGAAAACAGCATGGAAGTGCCACAAAAATTTAAAAATAGAAACACCCTATGATCTGGCAATGCTACTTTTGGATATATATCCAAAGGAAATGGAATCACTATTACAAAAAGATATCTGCATCCTCATAATCATTGCAGCATATTTCATAATAGTTAAGACATGGAAATAACCTACGTCTCCATCAACAGATGAATAGTTAAAGAAAATGTGGTACACAGGTACACAGAGAAAGGGAGAGGGAGTAGGGGGAAGGGAGAGAATGAGAGAGATTATTCAGCCACAAAAAAGAAGAAAATCTTGTCATTTGCAATGCCATGGGTGGGCTTTGAAGGCATTATGCTAAGTGAAATAAGTCAGAGAAAGACAGATTTTGTATAACCTCTCTTATACATGAAATCTAGAAAAGAAATAAAAGACCAAACTCCGAAAGTCAAATGGGAGAGGAGGATGGGAAAATGTCAAAGAGTCAAGCCTCCAATTACAAGATGAATAAATTCTGGGCATCGAAACTACAGAATGGTGACATTAGTTAACAATACTGTTTTATGTGCTTGAAAGTGTTTAAGAAAGTAGATCTTAAGGATTCTTATTACACACAAAAATCACAAAGTTTTTATTATGGGAAGTAATTACATGTGCTAACTAATGTTATTGTGGCAACCATTTATATATATATACATAATCATCACATTGTACATATTGAACTTACACATGTTATATGTCAGTTTTATTTCAATAACACTGGACAGAAAAATAAAGTTCTGGGATAACTTTAAAAAAGTTTAAAAACTATTAATCACATCAGCAAGGCAAGAAAGAAAAATCATGTGATTATATTGTTACATGCAGAAAATGCACTTGGCAAAATCCAACATTCATTCATCATAACAATTCTCAGTAAACTAAAAATAGAGAGTATTTTCTCAACTTGATAAAGGCTATCTGGAAAATACATACAGTTAACATCATACTGCTGAGGAATTCAAATTTTTAGGGCAAGGACATCCTCATTTACCACTCCTTTGCAACTAAGTGCTAGAAGTCCTTGCTAATTCAATAAGACCAAAAAAAAAAAAAAAAAAAAGAAAGAAAATAAACATATACAGCTTAAAAAGGAAGACATAAAAGTGTCATATCTTTTGCAGATCACATCATCTATGTAGAAATTTTGAATGAGTTCACATACACACACGCACGTGCACACACACACACACACACACACAACCTTCTGGAACTATAGCAAGTGACTATAGCAAGGTGGCAGGATATAAGGTTAACAGATAAAACTCAGTTGCTTTCCTGTGCAACCAAAGTTAACAGCTAGAATTTAAAGTTAAATATATAATACCCTTTATATAATCACCCCCAAAAATAAACACTTAAGTATAAATCTAAATATGTACAAAATTTGTTTTCATAGGAAAACTACAAAACTCTGATGAATAAAATCAAAGTGAATTATCTAAATGAAGAGATATCCCATGTTCATAGATGGGAAGACTCAATATTGCAATATTGTCAAAATGTCAAGTTCCTTTGAACTTGATCTATAGATTCAATGCAACCCCAATTACAATCACCCACAAGTGATTTTGTGGATATTGGAAAGTTGATTATAAAATTTATATGGATAAGCAAAAGATCTAGAATAGCTAAGACAATATTGAAGGAGAGAAACAAAGTGGGTAGACTGACTCTCCCCAACTTCAAATCTTAATTAATATAAAGTGACAGTGATCAAGACAGTGTGGTTATTGGCAAAAGAACAGATAAACAATGGAACAAAATGGAGGGTCCAGAAATAAACCCACACACATATACTCAATTGATCTCTGAGCAAAGACACTACAATGGAGCAAAGATAGTGAATAAATGGCATGTAACACCTGGACATCCACATGTGAAAGCATGAGTCTAGACACAAAACTTTTATTCTTCACAAAAATTAACTCAAAATAGATAATAGACATAAATGTAAAATGCAAAACTATAAAACTTCTAGTAGATAACACAGGAGAAAACCTAGATAACCCTGGATACATGATGTGTTTGGATATAACACAGAAGATAGGATCCATGAAAGAAATAACCAAGAAACTGGACTTCATTAAACTTAAAAACTTCTGGCCTGTGCAAGGCAATTAAGTGAATTAGAAGACAAGGCATGGATTTGGAGAAAATATTTGCAAAACTGCATCTGATGAAAGACTATTATCCAAAATATATAAGGAATTCTTTAAACTCAATACTAAGATGAGCAACTCAAGCAAAAACTGGGCCAAAATCCTTTTTTTTTTTTTTAAGATTTTATTAATTTATTTGACAGACAGAGATCACAAGTAGGCAGAGAGGCAGGCATAGAGAGAGGAGGAGGCAGGCTCCCCACAGAGCAGAAACCCCGATGTGGGGCTTGATCCCAGGACCCTGAGATCATGACCTGAGCCAAAGGCAGAGGCTTTAACCCACTGAGCCACCCAGGCAGCTCTGGGCCAAAATTCTTAACAGGGATCTCACCAAAGAAGATATACAGGGAGCACAGAAACATATAATTTTTTTCTACATCACTTGTCATCAGAGACATGCAAATGAAAACACCAGTGAGATAGTCCCGCATGTCAGAATGACCAAGATCTGGGATACTGGCAGCAACAAATGCTATCAAGGATGTGGGTCAACAGGGACCCTCATACCCCGCTCATGGGAATGCAATACGGCACAGCTGCTTTGGAAGACAGTTGGAGGTTTCTTATAAAATGAAGCATATGCTGGTGGGTATGATCCAACATTTACAGACCTTAGTGTTTTCCCAAAGGAGTTGAAAACCCATGTCCACACGAAGACTTGTACATGGATGCTTAGGGAATATTTACTTATAATTGCCTCAATTGGAAGCAACCAAGATGTCCTTCAGGACATGAGTGGACAAATGAACCGGCACAGCCAAGCAAGGGAATACTATTTGGCCCCAAAAAGAAATGAGTTGTCAAGCCATGAAATGACATAAGGAACTTTATGTGCATATTACTTAGTGAAAGTCGTCAATCTGAAAAGGCTATGTACGGCACGAATTCAAGCATATGACATTCTGAAAAGGTAAAACTATGGAATTAGTAAAAAGATCCACAGTTGCCATGGGTAGGAGTGGACACAAGAGATGAAAAGGTAATGTAGAGAATATTTGCGTGGCGGTGAAAACACTCTGTATGATATTATAATGATGGATATATATTCCTATGAATTTGTCCAAATCCATACAATGTAAAATCACTAAGTAAACCCCAAGGTAAACTATAAACTTTGGGTGATTATGGTAAGTTACTGTACATTCATCTTTGGCAAAAAATGTCCTGCACTGTGAGCAATGTTGGTAATGGGAGAGGGAGCATGTATGGGAGTGAGGGACAAATGGAAAATCTCTGTAGATTCCTCTCAATTTTGTGGTAAACCCAAATTTCTCTAAATAATAAGGTCTTCAAAAATAATTCTAATATAATAATTTAACTATTCTCTACTATGACAATTATTTTGGAATCTTCTTTAGAACTTGGGAGGAGAGGGAAAGCTGGCCTCGACCTTTCATCTGGGGCTGCTTCAGCTTCCCTTCTAGGCTTCTGTTCCTGTAGATGTGCAGAAGGGTTGTTCAGCACCCGACGGACATAGGACATACTGTGTCCAAGCTCTGCCCATCTGATTCACCCCTTGAGGTGTTCAGATTATCAAGATACATTCAAATATCTGGACCTCAAGTTTTGAAGGTCCAGACTATCTAGTTTTTCTTTCTATGTGAATAAATGTAAATGAAGCTCTTATACTTCTTGGATGAGGGACCAATGGAAACCATTGGGGTGTTTGGCAAAGATAACGTACAAAAGCAAAGCATATGTGTCTCAAAATACAGTAAGATGTACATTTGATGGGGATGAGGAAGAGCACTTGTCATTATGAACACGAGGGTGATGTGTGAAATTGTCGAATCCCTATTTTGCCCACCCAAAACTAATGTAACACCGCATGCTACATATACTGGAATTTAAAATCAAGTTAAAAACTAAATTTCATGGCATTCAAAAAGCTAAATAAAAAAAACAGAAAAAAATAAATAAAGAAGAACAAAAGATGTACATTTGTTCTTTGCTTTCTATGTGTTATGCTTAGCGGTAAGTGTGGGGTTTTTGTTTGTTTATTTAGCAAACTAATAACTGGATTAAAACATCAACTAGATAAAAGTCTACAAGTTCAAGGTGGCACTTAAGAAAAACTTTAAAAAGAAGCCATCTCATTGGTCACTGCTGGAGATTGCTAGGGAACAGCTTATTTATCCTGAACACTGATAAAGTAAAACAGTTTTTAATAAAACGGAGCCAAAATATCCCTCCACTTTGTGCCTAGCGAGCATTGATCCAGCCTGAAGAAGTATGACTGAAATAGGCAGGACTGATCGATTTAATTCAGCCCACCTATCTCATTATGACTCCTGCGATGAAAGGACTTACGGCACGGACCCTGACAGTGCGCGGGGGACTGCCTTACAGAGCCCTGGTGGCCATACAGATCTGGACCCCACGTCCAATTGGCTTCTCCTTGGCAGCAATGATGGCAGACCCTATAAAGGAAAAGGAGAGAAGCAGAAAAACACAACAAGGGTAAAAATTAAGGCTTCTTCTCTAAATTAGATTCATCCAAAGAAAGTTCATAGAAGTGAGATTTGCAGAGGTATCCACCACCAGTCAATGAGGAACAACATCTTAGAGACTCGTGCACAGAAAAATGTTTAATCTGATGAAAAATCATGTCATTTGAGTATCTTCATCTCTGATTTTATTAGTATAATACAAAGCCAAGAACAAAAAAATTATAGTACCAGATGACAGGAAAGTTAATGATAAAAAGATAATGAAATTACAGACCAATGATATAATCATCGACAACAATGACTCCTCCTCGCTGAGATATGTGTTACTTCGGAGCCAGGAACCGGGCTACATGCCTTTGCTGGATTCTGATAAACATTTGTTATTATCTCCACCTCACATGTAAAGTGACCAGTTAACACAGATAGGTTAAATATCTTTCTAATAGGTGGCAGACATGGGATTTGAACCTAACTCTATCTGGCTCAAATCTTGTGTTCCCAAACAATAGGACATATTCCCTCTACCAATTACAGTCTCAGGAAGAAATTGCAAATTATGAGGGAAAACCCTTGGCATTTTATTTCAATGATAAAAAAAAAAATCATTTCTTCAAGCACCAGGGCCAGCACGTAATCAGTATTTGCCACATGCTATCAAGCTCATTTTCACAATGGTAATATCTATTTGACAACCAGGGATAAAAGTGATATTCTTTGAAAACGAGGTCACAATCCAGCTTTAAAAAAAAAAAAAAGTCTCAAGCAAGGTGTGCTTTAATTTAATTTAAGTCCTGGAAAACAGCTTGCCCAAAAATGACTTTTGCAAGTCACGTACAGTATTTCAATCTGTCATTTTGAATTGACCTTCACAGGCCTGAATATATTGCAGTGGACTTGGGAAGCTTATGAGAATGATATTAAAGTTGGTAATATTTTTTAAATCTTATTTTATATCCACTCTGCTTTTTACTTCACTGTGTATAATTCTTGAAAGCATTGATATTATGGAGCTTTCTTAGATATATGCTGGTTTTCTTGCTAATTAGAATTAATCAAGGTTAATTCAATAAATAACTGTAAAGGTAGAGTGTTTATTCAAACACGATGTGGAGAATCGCGTATTCAGAAGAATAGTTGTCTCAATATTTTGACGATGAGTAGCAGATTTTACTTGAAGTTTTTAGCAAAGTGTGTTTGAGATCTAGCACTCAGTTTATTAGCATTGCATCTGCAAGAAGAGTTTGGAATAACTTACTTTAATTAAATCTTACATTGCTGATTTTGAGTCTTCAATAATCTCTCCTATTTTCATCTCACCTTTTAATAATCTCATAATAGAAATTAATCATCTTTCATCTGGGGTACCTTTCACTTTGTTGGCCAACACAGAACTCAATTCTGCATCGTACATTCTGCCTATTTCCATCCCATACTCAGCATACTTCATTAACATCAGGAATAATCAACTGTTGAAATAAGCAACAAAAATACTTCAAAATAGCATTTTTTAAAACACTTATTTCTTTGAGAGAGAGTATGAGTGGTGGGGAGGGACAGAAGGAGAATGAGAAGGAGAATCCTCAAGCAGACTATCTGCTGAGAATGGAGCCAGAGGTGGCTTCATCCCAGGACCTTAGATCATGACCTGAGCTGAAATCAAGAGTTGGCCATTTAACCAACTGAACCACCCAAGCATCCCTCAAAATAGCATTTAAACAATGTAAGTTGTCAAAATAATCTCAAGAAAACACTAAGACATGAGGTGTGCATAATTATCATTAGAATAGAATCTTCTAGAATTATATTGAGTCTATCAATCAATTGATTCTAGAGTCTTCTAGATTCTAGAATCTTCTAGAATCAGTTATTCATAGAATCTTCTAGAAGGATGGAAACTTACACATTATGGTACTTTAGTATTTTTTACTGATATTTTCAAAAACTATAAAATACTTTGTAAGCACAAATAAAAATAAACTCTTCTTTAAAGAAATAAGTCTTTCTTTTTCATTTTAACAGATTATGCAAACTATGTTATCATCTATTTGTATTTTTTAAAGGTTTCTGGATACAGATATCTATAAAATGCAACAGGAAAAAATATATCCTACCCTAGAGTTTCAGTCCAAGCCAGACTACTAGGAAACAGGTTGTATAAAATAAGAACATTTTTAGACTACAAAGACTTCCTCATATTTTTATAGCCAGCCACATATAGAAGAAATAAATAAAGAAACAGAAAGAAAGGGCATATAGAAAATGGGATACCCAACAGAAGAGACAGTTGAGGCATCTCCCAACATAGTTGTAAAGGAGAGCCCAGATTACAAGGGCAGTTACTATAGTGGAGATAGACCAGAAGGTCCTGGAAAGATTTTTTTCTTTTTTAAATTTAATTTAATTTTTTAAGTAGACTCCATGCACAACATGGGAATCAAACTCACCATCCTGAGATCAAGAGTCACATGCTTTATTTACCGAGCCAGGCAGGTGCTCCCTGGAAAGATTTTTTTTTTTTTTTTTTAAGAAAGCCTTAGTTGTTTTTCCTCTCTTCCCCTCTGATCCTATGTCTTATTTCTTAAATTCAGCATCTCAGAGAGATCATATGATAAGATCAGTTATCTTTCTCTGATTGATTTATTTCACTTAGCATAAACCCCCAGTTCTATGTTGCTGCAAATGGCAAGATTTCATCTTTTTTGATGGCTGCATAATATTCAATTGGATCTATATCACATCTTCTTTATCCATTCTTCTGTCAATGAACATCTGGGCTCTTTCCATTGTTTGGCTATTGTGGACATTGCTACTATAAACATTGGGGTGTAGGTCCCCTTCAGATCAATGCATTTGTATCTTTGGGGTAAATACCCACTAGTGCAATTGTTGGGTCATAGGGTAGCTCTATTTTCAACTTTTTGAGGAACCTCCATGCTGTTTTCCAGAGTGGCTGCACCAGCTCGCATTCCCACCAACAGTGTAGGAGTGTTCCCCTTTCTCTGCATCCTCGCCAGCATCTGTTGTTTCCTGACTTGTTAATTTAGCCATTCTGACTGGTGTGAGGTGGTTTCTCATTGTGGTTTTGATTGGTATTTCCTTGATGCCAAGTGATGTTGAGCACTTTTTCATGTTGCCAGTTGGCCATTTGGATGTCTTCTTTGCAGAAATGTCTGTTCATGTCTTCTGCTCATTTCTTTATTGGACTATTTGTTCTTTGGGTGTTGAGTTTGATAAGTTCTTTATAGATTTTTGGATAGTAGCCCTCTATCTGATACATCATTTGCAAACACACACACACACACACACACACGTGTGTGTGTGTGTGTGTGTGTGTGTGTATTAAAGAACCAAGATAAAACCAGAGAGAGAGAGAAACCATAAGAAACTCTTAATCTGAGGAAACAAACTGAGCGTTGCTGGAGGGGAGATGGATGAGGGGATGGGGTAACTGGGTGAGGGACATTGGGGAGGGTATGTGTTGTGATGAGCCCAGGGTATTATAGAAGACTGATGAATCACAGACCTTTACCCTTGAAACAAATAATATATTATATGTTAACTAATTTAAAAAATAAAAACAAGAATATTAATAAAGCCTTCGTTAGAGAAAATGAAGTATCTGAGTGTTTTGAGAGAAGTTTCAGAGATTGGGAGGAATTGATGATGTCATAGTGACAATTATTAGAAAGTAAAATAACATACAAACAAACAAAAAAGCAATTATTAACACCAGAGGAAACAAATTGTGCAAAAAAAGAAATGTTCACTAGCACAGCCCTCAGTGGAATTTATTAGTGATAATGCACCTTGAATATTAATTTAAAAAATTATAAGGTAACTCTTAAGAAAAAGAGGATATGGGTATTGTTGGGAACAGGGTTAGTAAAGATAGACAAATCTTGACCTTCTTTAGGGAAAGTAATAGATAATTTCCCACACTGAATTAATAATAATAGTAAGGGGGAAAAGAAGAGGAAGGAATTTTTTTTAAAGATTTTATTTATTTATTTGACAGACAGAGATCACAAGTAGGCAGAGAAGCAGGCAGAGAGAAAGAGGGAAGCAGGCTCCCCGCCAAGCAAAGAGCCCAATGTGGGGCTCGATCCCAGGACCCTGGGATCATGACCCGAGCCGAAGGCAGAGTCTTTAACCCACTGAGTCACCCAGGTGCCCCAAGGAAGGAATTTTTAAGAAGTAGCCACAAAAATATGTTAGGGAAGCCAATTCCAATAGAATTCAATGGAAATATTAGAAATACTTGCCTTAGGAAAAGAGAAGTGGGATGAAGGGCGGCAGAACCAAGGATGATATTTTTCTTAACATTTCAGAATTCAATGTTTGAAACTGATGGGTGTAACCTTACTACATAGAATCTGCATTATATATAAATGTATTTTATTTGGGAACACAAGGTAGAAAATCCAAAGTTTAGTCTGTGAACAACTAGTCAAAGTTCAAGTCATTTAGAATTTTTAATAAGCTATGCTCTCATTCTATCAAGAATGAAACACGTGCTTTCCACCAAATAATATAACTTCCCTTTGCAGCTGTATAAAATATGCACATAGCATCATCCACAGTTTTAGTTCACATGTGCTTTTAGCAATCAGTTAGCCCAGACAATGGAAAAAAGAATTTGAGTGTGGTTCTTCGAATTTATTTTTTTTCTTCCTTTTTTTTTTTTAAGTGAGCTCAATGCCCAACATGAACTCAGAACTCCAAGATCAAGAGTTGCATGCTCTACCACTTAAGCCAGCCAGGTGCCCCCAAATTTGGCTTTATTAGCACAGTGGAATCACAATTTTCTGAATGAAATATATAAAACAGAACATTGTGAAGTTTAGGATTGAGAAACCATAACACAAGATCTACTTTAATTAAAATCACTTAATATTATAAAGCCCATAATTTCAATACATGTCTGTCACATGATATGCAAAATAAACATTCAGTTGCATTTATTTACTCATTTAATTCAGTAAAGACATTGGGGACGTTCCTCAGGTACTTCTCATGTGGGGATTGAGGAATGAATGACGTAACCAAGGTGTCTGCCTCAGGAGTCTGCTCATCCCGTAAGTATGAGATTCTAAAATTCTCAGAAAAAAAAAATTAAAATTCCCTTATCTGTATTTTTATCCTCCTTAGCCAAGACATGTGTACAAATTAAGATCACTTAGAAGGGTGTCTTTAAGTAAATGTGAAAAAAATCTCCTTTAATTTCGGTATAGCTGATTAGAGGGAAAATAGGAAGAAAATAGACAGTTCCATGTTCATGAAAAGACTGTTTTCCAAAGTATTCTTCATGTATCTCACTTGGGACCTAGAATCCATTTTCCTCCGGAAATAATACTGAAATGGGGGCAGCTAATATTTTACAGGTGTGCTTGGTGTTCTTGGGAAGCCATGACTTCTTATTTTCCACTGGCAATATTCACATGGATATTTACACATGTTAACTGTACTCGAATCATCTTTTGTGCATTGATAGTGTAGTCAATTGGAGGAATTAGAAGTCTCTCTTTCTTTCAAAAGGAACACAGTGAGGTCTAAGACCCGTGCCCGGAGGTTTTATGGAAGCTTATGTTCCAGCATAAAATTTGATATTTGATGGTATATTATTTTCTCATTCCCATCAACATTTTTTGTATGAACTGCATTATGCATAGCCAAGAAATTTTTGGAGGAGGTGTACCAATTAAATCTGAATGCCATGAACAGTTTGCTTAAGGGTAAAGTGCTGCCGCCAACCCCCCCACAAAACCAAAACTTTTTGTAACGTCATTTCAACCTGAATCTACCAAAACCTGTTCAAATAAAGAGCTTGGAGAAAATAAACATCTTACAAATATTATTTTGAAACAAATACAACATTTCAAAATAAGCAATTAGTGGAAGAAATATTTCTTCCACGTTTTAGTCTATGTATGAATTTCTTATTTTAAAAGAAAGGGATTTTTTTTTTTTTTTTTTTGGTAAATGTCCTTTTCTAAAATGTGGGAGAACAATTTCCTCTCCAAAGTAGGTTTCACACAGTCTCTGCCACCAAACCTGAATTATTAATTTGGTTAATCAGTACAGTTCTTTCACAGAAATTGCAGAAGGAGACAGGTCCCTACTTCCTCTCCAAAATTTCACCCAGTATTAATTAGTACATTTTTTTTAAATTTTAAAATGAAAACAGTATTAGACCTAGTCAATGCTCAGTTGTCTTATATAAAATATAGGATGCAAACTGCTTACAGCAAGCAACAGAAAAAAAGTGTGCATTTAATTACAATTTACACAAAGGAATTTGGTCTATAGCTCCAGTACCTGTGCAATCTGGGGTTTATAACAGAGCAAAAATTCCCACCTGCAACCCCGAGACTGACCACAATTTTTTTTTTTTTTTTAAGATGTATAATTAGTACACCTGTCTCAAATCCTTTGAGAGGTTTTTCGTTCATTTCTTGGGAGAAGTGTTCTGGCATTTTCCTTTTTAATCAAAGCTACTTGGTGAAATTGCTTCCCGGCCAGACCTCAGAATATTAGCAAAAGTCTGGCGCTGGCCTTGTTGCCATTTGAATATTCACAGCCATAGTTTTACAACTGCCCCATCATGAGTAATGCGCTGAAACTCCTGCAATTCAGTCATCATTTCTTCCCTTCCTCCGCTGGCCCTGGCCCTTGGAATGTTTGCGTGGTGTCACCGCGAATGTGCTCGGAGCAGAGTTATATGGCATCATTTGGAGAAACATTGCGTTAATAACCAGAGTTCAAGGGCAAAGGATATAAACGGAGCAAATTACAAGTCTGAACAGATATATAGCTTTTGCTAAAAGGGACATGGGCTGCTACTTTATTTACTGGGCGCGGGCGCACTGCAAAGGTGCCCAAGCGCACGAAGGCATTTTTAAACGACCACATCACGGCTTAAGAAAACAACACAAATTTTCAGACGAGAAGGAAACCTAGTGCAGGGATCGACGGTTCTGAGTTTCCTAATGAGAGAATACGATTTGCTATAAAGTACCTTAAGTTTCCGCGGTAATTTCACAGATGATAATATCGTTTTATGTGTCACCATGGAGGGGAAGCGGAAGCTTGCTGGAAATCTAAATTCAATAGATCATCTCAAACTGCAGGTTAACCCAGTTTTGCCAGGGATTTCTTGTTCTGATCATTTTAACCCGGGGATACCACCCTACTTCAAAATGAATACCATGAAAGAGGAATTTGTAAAAATGCTGTGTTTCGTTTTAATATATTGATTAGAGGTCTCTCAATAATTACATAAAAAGGGAGCCAGAAATTCAAAAGAGGGAAAGCAAAATCAACTTTTCAAAAGGAGCCAAAAGAGAACTTCATTAATAATCAAAGAAAATAAAAATCAAAGAATCGCAAGTGTTACATTACCAAGTATTTTTTATTAGTGTTCTCAATAACACTGAGCATACTGTAAAGTAGGCTGGTCTGATATTTTTCTGCTGGTGAGATGGAATGCTACAGCATTTTTGTCTTTCTTTTCCTTTCTTCTTCTTCTTCTTCTTCTTCTTTTTTTTTTTTTGTAAAGCAATTTGGAAATTACTGTAAAAAAATCAAGATGTTCATTAAGCATGGCCTATATAGTCCATTTAAAAAGTTTCTTTGAAATCAGCAATTTACAAGATGAAAATTTTGCCTTAAGATGTTCCTTACTGTATTATTTACTTTACTGAAAACTTGAAGTTACCTAAGTGTCCAAAAAGGAGGAAATGGTTAGTCAAATTTTATATACACTCAAGGAAATATTATGCTGTTGCTAAAATTGATTAAATGCTATTAAAATTGATTAATCTTCTACTAATATTAAAAAGTTCTTTTGACATAATCTATGAGAAAAAAACCCCCACAGGATTCAAATGGACACTTTTACAGCTGTTTAAGCATACATTAAAAAGAATTCTAGAAAGAAATATACACGAATTTAATTTATGTGTGCTTTTTTGTGTGTGGGGGAGGGCAGATACGCTGTCTGTGCTAGCACAAATGTTTCTTTAGTTTTTTGAACTTACTTTTACAGTGTTAAAATATGGCATTTCAAAAAGAAATGCGTGGAGCTGGGTTCTTTCTCCCCTGACTCACTCTTAACCACAATGAGATAAGATACACCTCTGTGACATGATTCAGTTTCACTTATTGCTATTTTTAAACACGGGTTTTAATTTCTTAGTGGTGGTAGTTGTTAGGGCAGAAGGGGAAGGTGGGTATTCTAATACACAATGAGATAGAATGATATTCCCATATTAAAAAAAGAAATCCCACTGTTTTCTCTAAACTATTTTGCTGGCAGAGGTAAAAGAATAAGCTTATAGGCAGGATTGACTTATTTCTTGACATAAGATATATTAGCTTCCACACCGCAGCTCGTGCAGGAGAAAATATTCACCGTGAATGGACCTGTCCTTCAGTTGCCAAAGAAGAGCCCGGATGATACAATAGCTCTCCACAACCCCATTTCCATGGTGGTTCATGACATATTTTTTCCTGTTATCCTCTGTCTGCTTCAAACCCTACTCTCAACCTAATGAGTTTTTAAAAGGACACTTCTTAAATCGAGTTGCCTAAAACCATGTGCTGTCATCTTTTTGCAAGGATAAACAAAACATATCCAAGTCGCTCATGATTTTTAAGCACATAAAAGCTAGACAAATTAGGAAATTTTTACACATTCTAAAGATCAGAATTATCTCTAGAATGCATTCTTCTATTTTATTTTATTCCTTTTGGGCTAAAGTTTTTTTTTTTTTTCTTTTAGCATTTAATATCCAATTTTCTTATTCTTATTATTTTTTAACTAAAGTGCATTGCCCACCCTCCCGCCCCATTTTCTGAAATCTATTTTTCATGATCTTCATGCTGCCTGAGATAAGAAAATGCAACCGTTCAGGTCTGATATCATATTGTTTCAGATAACCGATAGGGGATCATTCCCACAAATGGCAAATAGGGCTTAAAAACTGTTTGCAGCTCGGGAAGAGGAGGTTGAGGGCTTGTTCCGATGGCTCAATGATTTGTCAAACATCGGTCCTCAAGGATGCCAGGTTCTTCGCCCTCCACTTTCCCATAGTGCGTTTTCCTTTCTCCCACAGAGATATAACAGAAACTGATCTTCAAAATCTAAACATTCCGAGCCGGGTCCTTTTGTGCAGGCATCCTGCTCTCTCTGCCCAGTGCCGGGAGCCGCGGAGCGCGGTCGTATTTACACTGGCCAGCGCCCCGCTGCTCGGACCCTGGCCGGCAGACAGGCCATCCATCATCCGCCCTCCTCCCGCCGTGCGCCGCCGCCGCGGCCAATCGGGCGGCAGGTGGGGCGCACCTGCGGGACGGCCCGCCGCTCCCCGCCGCTCCCCTCGGCGCGCTGCGCGGGCTGGCGGTGCCCTTGCAGCCCCTGCGCTCTCCAAGGCCAGAACCCGGCAGGTACGTCCGGGTGACCGGGACGGTGTGCGCGGCCGAGCCCGCCGCGGGCGGCCGGGGGGGCCGCAGGAACGTAGGGGGACACGTTCTCCCTTAATGCCCACGCCTGCTTTGGATTGCTCTGGCATCCGTGGGTGCGGACACGCGGGCCCTCCCTGGGTTTAGTCTCTAAAAAGTGGAAGAATGACGATTCTCACCTTGGGAAGGGACGAGTAAGTGAGAACACATTTGAGTGAGAGAATTCCTTGCCTCTGGTCAGTTCCTTGGAGAGCAAGGACCTTTCATGAGTTTGCAAAGCAAGTCTGAATTCAGCATGGCCCGTGCAGACTTCAGGGAGAACTCCCCCCTGACACCTTCCCCCACCCCCAGACCTAACTGCAGGATAGTAACACAAGGCCATAGGACACCCAAACTACTCCGAGCAAAAACCTAACCTGGATCTCAAGGGCGGTATAAAAAAAAAAAAAAAGAAAAGAAAAGAAAGAAAGAAAAGAAAAGAAAAGAAAAGAAAAGAAAAGAAAAGAAAAGAAAAGAAAAAAGGCAGAACCTCAAACCACAGGGAAGCCTTCATTTTCCAAATAGGTCAACTAATTGTAGTGCAATCACCTTGCCTTTAAGGGCAGGGCTGGGTTCCTTGGTTCTTCTGCGAAGGAAACTACTGGGAGTTATGCGAACATGTTATGGATTTTATAGCTGGACTCCATAGCTCCTTTTGGTGTAAACAATCCAATACATCTACTCGATCATGTAATTTTAGAACAACTGAGGACAAACAGGATCCCCAACCCTCTCCCTTATGTTCCAAGAGTGTGTCTATGGAAATGTCAGTTATGCCCAGGCAAGGTCTTGGGGGTGCGGTGGGTGGGGTGGGCGGTGGGGGGGAGGTGAGACAGCCTTGCCAAGGGCTTCAAGGTTTTCCAGAAACGCGTGTGTCTAAAAAATACAAATACAAAATAAATAACAGCCACCACAGCAGTAAGCATCACCCCCAACCTTCCACCCCTGGCTTCCTTCTGAATCATAAATCATGCAAGAGAGATCAGTGAGTCCAGTTTTCTTGCCTTTAACAACTGGAACTGATAATGCCAGAAAGGAAGAGAAACAAACCATGTGAGCCTTATTGCTGCCAGAGGAGGGGTACGCTTGGGAAGGTCCAGGTCTCTCCTTCGTTTGGAACTCCCATGGCTAAGAAGGCTCTTGGATCCTCCAAGTGGGTGGTTCTCAAACCTGGCTTCCCAGGAGACCCAAGCCTAGGTTTGTGAGGTTTGGTTTTATTGTGTTTTTGTTTTTTGTGTTTTTCTTTTGGGTTTTGGTTTTTCTTTCCTTTTTTTTTTTTTTTTTAAAGAAAACTCCAATGTCTAGAGTAGCATTCTGATTCTCTTGTTCTGGGGTGTGGTCTGAGTATAAGTACTTTAGAAAACCTTCTTTGTCGTTGGCATGCATGCCCTTCCAGCTGCACATTCCATTTCTGTTCTGTTTCATGGGATCCATGGATAGGAATCGTGGGATATTATTCTGTTCCCTTTCATGGGATACAGCCGCCCCCTTTCTTTTCCCCTCCCCATCAAATACACACAGTCCACACCAAGTTGACACACTCTCTCTCTCTCTCTCTCTTTTTTTTTTTTTTTCCATCTATCACTCACTCTTATTAGCATGCTGCTCTGTTTAGTCCAGGTTTTAGAAATTGATCACTCCTCATTTTAACACCTTGGGAGCAAGGGCTTTTTGTTGTTGTTGTTATTAATGCATTTATGTTTTCATTATATTTGAAATACTGACTGGGAGGGGGCAGGTAGAGAGCAAGCGATAGGAGGGATTTTGCTCACTGGGGAATTTTGAAGTCTAAAATATTTTTCTCCGAACTTGGGGAAGGTCCTCCCTCCGCCGCAGCTTCGGTTCGTGCGCGGCTCTGGGCTCACCCGAGCCCCTCACATCGCCTACCCAAGTCTGGCCACAGGTTTTGTATGAGCGGAGCGTTCTACCTGTTCACCGAAGTAGAACTGGAATCTCTCCTTCCCCAGGTTTTTCTCACTCTCCGTGGCCAGCAGTGCCGCGTTTCTGGATTATGTTGTACACTTTTCCTTGAGAGATAGATGATCTGTTCTTTGATTAGACATCCTGACCTTTTACGGGTGTTGATCATTGATCTTGATCTGGGCTGGATAGAAAGCTCTTGACTCTGAAAAGTTACTCTGTTGCCAACACCACGGGGAAATTCAATTTCTGCTTCCTCCCGGCCTGGGACTCCTCCTCAATTAGGATTCCTCTTGTTATGATTTTACTTTTATTAAGCAAGCTGCAGCCTCTGTTTTTCCAGCCCTAGCTTTTAGTTACAGTAATCAATTTTTTTTTTTCTTTTCTAGGGCGGCTGGCTATAATTGTTGGCTTGGATATTGAGATTTCATGGGATTAGACATAGTGTCTAACCCTTCTCATGAAGGGTCTTCTCCATACCTCGCAGACAGATGGGTAATAATAGCATACATTAATACCTCCACATTGGTTTATGTGTGTTTGACCACAGTGCAAGCATAATTATTTTTGCCCAGTAAAAGCTATTAGAGATCTATTTGGTAGGTTTTACGATCAATAGCTCCTGTGGTATTTGTGTAGCAGCCACAGAATAATCAATTGAAGGTCATATAAAGTAAATTACCATCCTCCTATAATGATTCTTTTTTCTAGATGAGAATTGGGTTTTATTATTTCATCAGGAGCCTCTCGGCGACGCATGCTCCGTCTGTCAGAGAAAGAGATAGAAAAGTTGCGAGCCTGTTTTGAACATAGTATTAATATCCATTACTTGAATTTATGTTATTGGATTATTGAATTAGTGGATTCACACTGGAATTCCTTCAAAACCCTTTCTTATGGACTCAGTGACACAGTTAATAACAGTCGGGAGCAAACGGACGTCTTTGGCTGCGTGGTGGAGTGAGTCACTTTGCAAAAGTCAATCTTTGTAGCTGTCTCTTTAAAGCAAATTTAGAGTTGGTTAAATGTGTTATATTGACAGTGTGACCGAGCTTCTCTCTTCAAACCCTTTTGGAGAGTGACTGGTGAACTAAGCAGGGGTTGGAGTCAGGGATGCTGCATACTAATGCACTGACCACTGGTAGCTCAAGGTGAAACTGGGGGCGAGCTGGAGTTGGGGAGGGGCTCGGCACCTGCCTTGGGGACACGAGTGGGACACCTCTCCTTCGCCCATGATGCCTAACCTGGATTTCATACTTGCAGCATGAGCCGGAGCGAAGGCTGTGTCCCTGTAAAAGATTGCAATTTACCAACCGGAGGCATGCAATCCCCCAACTGTCTTAAAGGGACCCATTTTCAGAGTTTAGCCCTTCTTTTTGTGGGTGCAATCAGTTGTGCACTGAAAACCTGCAGCCACAGTCGGATAACTGCAGGCACAACAGGCCACGAGAGACCTCTTCGCTCCAAATTTTGTACCTGCCGCTAATTGCACTTACAGAGAATGGGAGTGTGGTAGGAGCTTTTTTAAAAATTTGGGCCAGTAAATTCTCCGTGGAGGAAAGAGGCAAGGAGGGAGACGATTACTCACTTTCTTAAAGACAAAGGCAAATGGAGACATCCTTTTCCTCACACGTTCCATCGCGTCTGGGGAGCACGGTTTGGGAACCAAAGGCCAGGTACCACGAGTACCCTGATCGGGTGGGGACACTGCCCGGCAACCGGGAACCCTTCGCCAACGCACGAGAAATAGTACGTTGAAAAGTAGGGTAGGAAAGATATTGGTGAGTTTGAGACCACAGCTTGGTGAGAAAGGAATGAAGAGTTTTAAAGTAAATGGCAAAAGGCATTCTCTTTCCTTTAAAAGCACGGTTATTATTGTTGTAACTTCTCATTTGCTTCGGGGGCAATTAAGATAATGCCTCTAGAGTGTAATCAAGTGGTAAATCACGGAGCATACATATTTAAACATATGTATATAATATATGCTTATGTATTTATACGTAGAGAAATGCATCTATACAAATTATGTGTGTGCTTTATATACACAGTTACATACACATGCACATATATATACCTATTATACATGTATATACATGTATACACACACACACACACACACACATATATATATATACACACACATATACATTTTATTTACTTTTTTGTGAGCTTAAGGAAAAAACACTCTGGAGGTACGTGGCTGGCTCAGTCAATAGAGCATGCCACTCTTAATCTTGGAGTCGTGAGTTCAAGTCCCATGCTGGGCATGGATCCTAATTAAAAAAAAAAAAAAAACTTAGGAAGGAAGGGGAGTCTGTGGCATGAGTCATCTCCTAGCCCTTGTGGGTGGACCTCTGTCTACAGGATCTCGTGGAGCTGTCACAGGGACCTCGTTCTATCATCTTTTGAGTAAATGTGATGAGAAGCAAACTAAGAGTTTAAAACCAAGAACTTGCTTCCTAGCTTTTGGAGATGACCGTAAATTAAGCACACATTCCAGATATTAGAAATCAAATACAGAATGAGAGTGGTAATTTGAGAGGCTGTTCTTGCAGAAGTAATTATGAAATATAATTTTATTCAATAATATATTTAATAACCAAACAAAACAGGAGAAGTTTTGGTATTCCTTACAGGTCCCAGGAAATGGTTGAGGAATAGGAAGTGTAGGGGAATGAAAAAGTAAGGAAGTCCAAGATACCGTGGTAGACTAGCCTTGGAATAAGACAATGAAGGGCCTGGGAAAAGAAAATTAAGGGCCAGGAATTGTCCTTTCCTCATTACAATTTAGTTATTGTTTCCATATCACAGCTTGGTTTTAAATAACATTTTGAAATCTGGATAGATTTTCCCATAGAATACTGCTAAAAGGAATGATTAGGTTCTTCTACAAGTTAACTTTAAAAATTGTCTCTGAATTGAAATATAAATGGAAAACTCAACAACATATTGGCATTTGTTTTCATCTAGCTATAGGGGCCTGACTCTAGTCTCCAGGGAAAATGCCTTCAAGAGATGCAGCGCCACAGGAAATAAAAGCGAACCCTCAACCAACTTGTTAAGGAACGCCCAACCTGCCGCAGGTTGGGAGCATTCGAGATTGTAGACATGCCTCTGCATTTTTCCCTTTCTTTTCATGATGCCTTAAAGCATGACGCTTCCATCATCGCCCTTTGGAGAGACATACTTTCAATTCCACATTTCAAAAAGGGACAGAGAACTTGGAGAGAGTTCAGACAAGAGGGACCCGAGGCAGGACCATTTTTCTTCAAAGGGAGAAGCAATAACTGAGGAATGAACTTGAATTAGGAACAATTTCAGGTATACCGGAAAACAGCCAAAGAACCATGGAAGTTTAAAAAAAAAGTTTTAAGGAACACCATGAGAAGTTACAAAGTCACAGTTCTGAGAAGCAAGAGGAGCCCTATGCAAATGAGGCATCACATCAATAAAGAGCTGTGACTGAAACCGATTGATGATGATTATGGTGATAATCATTATGATTACTTCCTTACAGGTATTTTAACAACATCACATTCTCTAGCCTCTAGTACTTGCTTTGCCAAACCCCGAGGTTGGATTAACCCAACCATCTGCCTTCCCCATATCTGTGCCAGTAGCTTCATTGGCTAATATGGTCTGACCCTGGCTAACCTTGGTTCCATTTTAAAATAAAATCCCCAGCTTCACTTGTGCTCTGACCACTGACCTGTAACTCCATCCTGTCTCCCCACAATGTTGGATCTGCTGGACAACAACAACAAAAAAATCCCACACCTCCCCTCTCTCCCGAAAATTCCTGTTTTAGCTGACCTTTCTACGGATGTCACGGGACCATAAGTGCCATCAGCTGGGAATCTCTCATCTTTGACATGATTTTAAATATTAAGTCTTACCTCCAACTGCCCTGACTTACCTTTTTTCTTCAAAATTACAATTGATGATGGGTCCCTTCTGCTTTCAAAGAGCCAGCCTTTTACTTAGGTTGTGAATACTATCTCCTCATCCTTCTCAAGGGTTTTGTGGATTTGATCCTGTAGCCAACACTCTTACTGGATCAGCTCACAAACTCAACTATACAAACACCTGAACAAAAAAGCAAACATACAAATAAAACTCAAACCCTGTTTTTGGAGAAGGATGATAATTGATCTCCAGTGTCCATCATTCCATTCTCCCCTTGATTAAAGAACCAATGTATTTAGCTGAGTCCATCAACACCTAGAAGAGAGAACTTTCTTTAGGTTCTCTTGCACCGAGGTGTGGCCATGGGATTGAGTTAGCAGATGTAGTACCTCAACGTCTTGGAAGCATCCTCAAAATGAGAGGACCCAAGCTTATCATCACTCCATCTTTCATATATATATATATGTATATATATATATATATATATATATATATAATTTATATATAAAATTTATTTATATACAGAGAACCTGTGTGCATGAGCAGGGAGAGAGGCAGAAGAAAAAGCAGACTCCCCAATGATCAGGGAACCTAATATAGGGCTCAATCCCAGGACTTGGGATCATGACCTGAGCTGAAGGCAGATGCTTCACTGACTGAGCCACCCAGGCAACCCTCTTCTCCTGTTTTTGTTGACATAACTGTAAGAGAGCAGAATCTGGGGTACCTGGTGTTTTGAAAGCCACCACAGCAGTCCAGAACTTCTTAATGCCTGACATAATGGGGGAGAAAAATAGATGTCTCTTAAGTTGTAGGGTTTTCTATCATTTGGAGCCCAAACTAATCCTAATGGATAGGCTCGCATGCCCTCAATTTCTTATTTCCCTAAACGTACTGCCACTCCCTCATCTTCCATCCAGGTCCAAGAATTTTGAGTCATACACACACACACCCTCTATATCCTCACCCCACACATACAGCCTCTATATCTCAACAGATTCCCATGTGTCTTCCTACAAGAAATTGCTTTAGTCAGACTCAGGGTCTCCATTTGGCCAATCCTCATTGTACCTGATGATGTCTACACTCTCTTTCTCAAGTCGCTTTCTTATAAGATTCTCATATATCACCTTCTTCTGTGTTTTCTTTGGCCTCACAGGTCCCTACCCCTTGGTCTCTTTTGCAAACCTGCATTCCATTGGCCTTCTCCAGCACCCCTCCTTTGGTTTCAGAGACATTTTAGCTCACTGAGTTCAAAATGGAACTCCTGATTCTCCTGCTTCCCAGACATGTTTCTACTTTTCTCTTCCTCGTCATAGTAAATCATCTTAGTAAATTCTCTAACTGGAATATGGAAGTCTGCTTTGATTCCTCTCTCTACCTCATTCTTCAAAACCCTAATTTTGAAGCAATTGTGGCGGAGTCTACCTCAAGCATCAACACCATATGCATCTATTTTCTGCCCATCTTTCTGCCACCTTCATCCACAATATCATCATCTCTCTCTTGAGCTATGGAACAGCATTTGATCTGATTTTTCCCACCTTTGCTATTATCCTGTTTCAAACTCTGAAGTGAATTGATACCACACTGAGAAGAGAATCTCAGCTAGTTACCATGGATCATATGGCCCTACACGACATTCTCCCCTCCCACATGGGGCTGAAGTTTTCTCCCATTCCAGAAAGCTAATCCTTCTCACTTATACTCTCTTCCCTCAAGAGTTCTTGTGCTTGGCTCTTTCTTACCCTTCTGATTTCTCCTTAAGTATTACTGCCTGAGCAAAATCTTCATCGGCAGCTTATTTAAGGAGACACATACACAGGCACACTGATCTTTTACCACACTCCCCTCCTAAATTCCTTTAAAGCAATAATTTTTCTTTTTTAAGGAATAATTTCTGGAATGCATTGGCTCAATTAATTCTTAACATTTTAAAAAATGATTTTATTGAGGTATGAATTATATACCATGAAATTCACCTGTTTTAAGTGTACATTTAATGTTTTCTACTTTAAAGAAACCTAAAGAGTTGTACAGCCATTGCCTCAATTCAATTTCAGAACATTTCCTTCATGCCCTTTGAGAGTCACTCCTCATTCCCACCTCAGGCTCAACCAACCACTAATGCACTTTCTGTCTCTATAGACTTATCTTTCGTAGGCATTTCATACAAATGGATACATTTAGAATGTGGTCTTTTGTATATGGTTTCCTCCATTGAGCATAATGTTTTCAACATCCATCTTTATGTGTTATCACACACACCAATCTTCCATTCCTTTTTATTGCCAAATAATGTTTCATTATGTGGCTATCCTATAGTTTGTTTTCCTCTTCACCAGGTGTTAGTTATGTGAATTGTTACCTCGTTGGATTATTACATATAATGTTTTACAGTACTTACTATTTTTATTTTTATTTATTTTTTAAAGATTATTTATTTATTTATTTGACAGACAGAGGTCACAAGTAGGCAGAGAGGCAGGCAGAGGGAGAGGAGGAAGCAGGCTCCCTGCAGAGCAGAGAGCCCGATGTGGGGCTCCATCCCAAGATCCTGGGATCACGACCTGAGCCGAAGGCAGAGGCTTTAACCCACTGAGCCACCCAGGTGCCCCTTCTTACTATTTTTAAATGGAACATTTTAAAACTTATTAAAATTGTCTCCACCTAAGGCTACAAGACTGACATCTGTGACTGCCTGCTTTGTTATCAACCTCTGCCTCCTACCTAGCAAATTCCTGCCACAGAGTAGGAGCTCAGAACGTAGTTGTCAAATGAATGAATGATGAGTAACTCCATGTTGATATCCAAAACTCACTTAAGGATCACAGACCAGGGGCACCAGGGTGGCTCAGTGGGTTAAGCGTGTGACTCTTGGTTTCCGCTCAGGTCATGCTTTCAGGGTCCTGGGACTGAATCTGTGGCCGGCTCCAGTCTCAGCATGGATCTGCTTATCCCTCTCCCTCTGCTCCTCTCCTGCTCTCCCTCTCTCTTGAAATATGTATTGAAAATCTTATAGGGGAAAAAAAAACAAAAAAATCACACAGCCATTCAGATGTAGAAGATGGAAGAAGGGTGATATTCTAATTTTTGGATGACATCAACTCTCGGTCACATAATCTCCCCAATCTGTCCTTTTTGTACTCATTCAGAAAACATTAGTCTGAGATGCACGGAGCCCGCATGCCCTCGGTTAGTTTGCCGTGGGCCCATCTCTGACTCTGGAAAGTCTTGGAGCTTTGCAAAAATATGTAATGCTACCGTACAGCTATCTGGAGTTCAGGAAAGGAATCTTAGAGGTTATCAGGACATGTCTTCCATATAGAGAAATCAGACCAATGACTGGGAACCTGAATAGAAGATTCCGGAAGAGTTTTTAACTAGGAGGGTGTATGAAGGTACATGTAGCAGACAGGATTCAGCAAACCGTTTCCCCTCGGAGCCACAACTAGGGAGACTTGACTCCCAGAAACAAGCAGAGTTCCCAGCAAACAAAATGGCTCTATCCCGCCCCACAGGGAGCTGAAAACGAACCACTGTTGTAAAGATGCTCTGGTTCTGCTTCATTTAAACAAGGATATTCTAAACCTCCTGCAAGCAGTGCCCTGGGTGTCAACTTTGGGGAAAAACTGCAATCCCCATTGCTTCTTTATGAAACCATTAAATAAAATTAGAGAATCTGTGAACTTACTATCGGAAGCTACAAGTCCACGGAGAAAACTGTGGTGATTGTAGCCTCCTCCTCAGGGAAAAAAAGATCCAAGGAGAAAAGAGGCTGAGGAAAGCACACGGAATACCTGGGGCCTTCCAGAAGCCAAAATTAGACACATGAGGCCAATCTAGCAAAGGCCGGAAAAGGTCTAGGGTATCAACAGCCCAGAGGCTCAGAGAGGGAGGGCTGGGCAATTTCCCTCCCTTGTGGACAAAGCAAACTCCGTTTGACTCAGTAATTTCAGCCAAACTCTAAGAAGAATGTGGCAAATAAGTAACCCTCCTCCAAACATTCTCTGTTTGTTGGAGGAAAACAAAACAAAGCAACCTCAAACAATGCAAATGGACTGGGTTTTGAAAGGGTAATTGGAAAAGCTTTTGATGAGTGGATCTTGTAAGAAGGTGTTGGCTGGGAACCTGCCTGTTTATACAGGGCAGGGACAGGAATGAAGAACAACACAGAAGCTTTTCCTCTAGTTAAAGATCCCAGCAGGATGAGTTTCCGTGGGTGGCAGGGTTCAGAGGCAACTAGAAGGATATGAAGTGTCCAGGGATGAGCCAGCTAGAAATTCCTGGGAAATTGGGAGGGACCACTCCACATCTGTCACAGCAGGCCCCAGAAGAGGTGGAGGGAAGAATCCAGTTGAAGGAGAAACTAGAATTACTGGGACAAGGGGAGTTAGTTGTGGAGTAAAGAATTCTGTCTGTCCTGGAAACGAAGAGAGCTGATGGCAAGAAAGCTATGAGCAAACCCAAATGCTGTGACTAAATAAATGATGTGACCAGACTTTACAAATAAATTTGGAGTGTGCAGAAACCAAAGTGCCTTTTATTTTTATTTTTTTATTTTTTAATATATGTCTTCACAGGAGTTCACAGAATAAGACTCAGCACCCATAACCCATCCCTCAAAGTATGCCCACTGTCCGCCAGCTACCCTTGGATAGACCTTCCTCCACATTTTCCAACTCCCCTGCCCCTCCAGTCCTTTCTGGTTTTCTCTGAGAAGAAAAAGAAAATGTAAGAATTTTGATTTAAAATGTCCTATGAGGGGCACCTGGGTGGCTCAGTGGGTTAAGCCTCTGCCTTCAGCTCAGGTCATGATCCCAGGGTCCTGGGATTGAGCCCCGCATCGGGCTCTCTGCTCAGCAGGGAACCTGCTTCCTCCTCTCTCTCTGCCTGTCTCTGCCTGCTTGCGATCTCTATCTGTCAAATAAATAAATAAAATATTAAAAAAAATAAAAATAAATAAAATAAAATGTGCTATGAAGTCATGGAACAAGATAAAAATGAACAGTACCATTGACAGACAACTTTTAGCAAAATTGAGAACAATTGTCACTAATTGGAAGGTTGGTCAGAAAAGGGAAATCAATCCATCACCCATACAATGCCATTGAGATGAATGTTAGTTGGAAGATCTTTCTTTGCACTTTCTTCCCCCCTCCAACTACCCCCCCCAGACCCACCGCCTCCCATGAGAACCATCATTTAGGTTCTCTAGTCATAGGATATGTAGCTACAGATTCTTTGAGGCTCTCAGAATTCAATTCCCCCCTTCTATCTCCCGCTGATGAATATTTAGCTTTTTAACATTGATAAGGATTCTCTACCTTCCAGAAAAAGATAAGGAGACACGGGTTTTGAGTGCGTGTAATGGAGAGTTGATGAGCATAAGGCGAGGAATGGCCAGAGTGACTTTCGTTGTGAGAAATGTGGTACATACAAGAGGAGTCCTTTGGGAAATGGCAGATTCTAGAGTTTTTCCTCTGTGTTTGATAAGCCACACACAAGCAGTGGGATTAGGATCAGATCTAATTTTTGCCTAGCAGGGTCACTGGTATTAAACACTGGGAATTAGGGCAGGTGGCATGGAACAGGCAACAGCTGAAGCTCTTAGAAGAGATTTTCAGTTAGCACCCAAGTGGACTCTGAGTGGTGTTCAGAGGGCCCCACTTAACACGCTCTGGGTGGAGGGCACTTTAGCTAAACACTGGTACGGAGAGGACACAGCCCCAACAATAACTTGAAGGACCAAGACAATTTTACTACTGAAGGAATAAATAAATAGCATGTAGTCTATTGCCAGAACCAGAAAAAGAAAAAAAAAAAAAAAAATCTGAGAAACAATTTGATTTGATTGGTAAAATGCAAGAGGACCAGTGTAGGAAAATTCCCTGTTCTCCAGAGTATGTCTCCTTTAGTCTCATCCTGGTACCACACTAAAATCCTTTTGATACCAGCTATGGAGGACTTTTCCCCACCCCAAGTGATTCTCTGTGGCACCTGCTGTGTGTCCTCCAACGTGCCTCAATTCCAACCCTATATACCTGGAGACTGTGTCAGATCCCATAGGCCAAGGCCGCCGTCCCATGAGACTGACCTCATCCCCCACTCCAGATGCCATTTGAGAATCCAGATTGTCACCTCGGCTTCCCACCAACCAGCTATGAATCAGAGGCCCCCATGAACCTCTTCTTGGGTTCAACTCATTGGCTAGAGTGGTTCACAAAACTCAGGAAAGCAGCGGATTTACTGTTTACTTGTTTATTATGAAAAGATATGGCAGCCATCCTCATGGACTTCCAGCACACTGGAAGGGGGGATAACAAAGACCGAGTGGGCATCTCTACACTTGCCATGACTGGGATGATTACATATGAATTTTCCTGTAGCAGACTGAATAATAGCCGCCCCTCCCCCCCGCAAAGATGTCCATGTCCTAAAATCTATGAACTTATATTACAAGGCTAAATGTAACCTTGCAATTGTGATTAAGGTTTTTATTTTGTTTTGTTGTTTTTGTTTTTAATGTTTAAAGTGTTTGAGACAAGGAGATGATCCTGGATATCTGATGTAATCACAAGTGTCCTTTTAAGAGGGAGGCAGGGAGGTCAAGCTCAGAGACAGGGATGAGGTTGTGGTGATGTGGGGGGTTATGAATTAATGAAAGGAGGTGGTTTCTAGAAGCTGTAGAAAGCGAGAAAACAGATATCCCCCCTAGAGCCTCTAGAAGCAACACAGCTCAGTCCGTCGGTTTCAGACTTCTGGCTTCCAAAACTATAAGATGATAAACATGTTGTTTTAAGCCACTAAATTTGTTACAGCAGCAATAGGAAACTAGTACATAACTTAAGGAAGGTTCCTGGAAACAATAACATGCATTTTGGCATCTGTGGAGACGGAGACTATGTGAGAGAAATTAAGCTAAGTTACAAAGAAATTTTCAATTCTGAGTCCTGCACAGTATCATAACTGCGATGTATCATACCAGTGACACAAAATAAACTAAGAATATAACTGTTTTTGCTAGAGCAAGAATGGATAGTAGCAATGGGCAGAAATCATACTGAGAAAAAAAAAAAAACCCACAAAAACTCCGCTACTGATATCAAGAACACTTGATCTTGACACTCAAGGGAAAATAAAAATGTAGAAGATATTGATAGTAAAACAGAAATTCGTAAAAGCTTTGGTGGAAGAAGACAAAACAACTGGAACAGAAACAGTATTCAAAGACAGAATTAAAGAAAACTTCACTGCATTATAAAAACTAAAATAGGCACCGCAAATAGTTTCATAGCAGAATAAACAACTTCCGCAAAAAATAATAATAATAATAATAATAATAATAAAAAAATAACAGGCTGGCAGGATATTTGAATGATGGAAATCCATATCATATAGGCATATGGGAACTAAAAGAACTTTTTTTTTTTAAAGACCTGGAAAATAATATAAAACAGGCTAACCTCGGACTTTTCTGCTGAAAGCGCTAAAGATATATGAACTTTAGACTGTGACTCACTGTACTGTCACTAGCCACTATTTCTCTGCTATGGGAAGGCTTCATAAGAACATTTTCAAATAAGATGAAAATTGATCATCCATGTACCGTGATTTTTTAAAACAAATTCACACTTAGATAGTGGCCCACGGAGTGATGAATCAAAATGATAAAATCAGGAATGAGAATTCCATCGCACCATACAGCCCCATCTTCACTTTGCAAATTGTATTCTGATTTTAGAAACACAAAATAGGAAGCCAGTTTAGAGGATGATTATGTGTTGAGAAGTGTATCCTGCCCCTAGAGGCAAGTATGGTCCTGTGTTGCCTGCCTTCAGCTAGTCCTGTTGAAGACTGCTTCCTGGAACTGAGGAATGATGTTGTGTGGTATAACTCAGTTGCTTGTGTTTGATTGTGACTTCAGACGGTAACTAGTGACCTTCAGCCCTCGTTACAGATGACCCCACTCTTACATTTGGAGAATGTGGCGCTGAATCATGAGCTACCCCCTCCACGTTACCTTTGCTTCCTTGAGCCAGAGATATACAGAGCAGCAAAAATGATTATCAGTTCATTCTCAAGGCCATCGCCAAATGAATTTTTGGCATCACCAAAACTCATTATCGAATGACCTGTGTCACGGATTTTTCTTTTCAACTGAGCAAAGTATCATAATAATCCTAAGAGTAGCAGGTAGTATCTTTTGCGATGTTTCATCTTTCCGGGTACTTAATTATTAAAAACTACTATCATTTGTGGTTTTTTAATATAAATTTCTTTGTGTGTATACCCGCATAAAGGAAACATACAATGCAGAAAATACATTTCATTTTTGGTGGCATTATATTTTGTTTTTCTTTTTCTTTTCAGCTTATGAATTCCCTCCCCCCTCTTCCCTCTCTGCTCACATCAGCCTACTTCTCCACAGGGAAATAATATGAATTACCCAGTAATAATCTTTCCATATGTCTTCAAGCACATACATTCTTATACAAATATAATCCTATGATCCTCAATCAGTAGATATAAAGGGTTGTATGTGCGTGCACGTACACGTGCCTGTGTGTGATTACTGTTTTTCCAAAATGAGCTATACTTCTTATACAAGGATTTTCCTCCTTGAAATTTTTCATGGAATTCTATCTGAGTCACCTGATATGGTTCTATTTCTTTTTCTTTTTAGGGGCTGCATCATAGCCTATGCAATGGGGGGATTGAGCTTGACTCTTTTTTGTTTCTTTTCTTTATTTTTTCCCTTCTTTTATCTTCTTTCTTTTCCTTCCTTTCTTCCTCCCTCCCTTCCTTCCTTCTTCCTTCTTTCCTTCCTTCCTCCTTTCTTTTCTTCCTTCTAACTATAAAGAGTACTATAGCCAACATCCTTATATATTTCCCACATACTGCCTGAAAAAGGATAGCTTTTATTTTGGGGGCTGGATTCCTAAGAGTAGAAATCCAGAATGGGAAGATAAAGGCACTCTTAACTTAAGACAGGCAATCAGACTGCTTTCCTAGAATGCAAAAAGTCTTGATGTTTTTACAAACTATGTATGAATTATATTCTTTGACACACATTCCTCCCATCAATAGATGATACATTTTGTCAGCTTGATGAATATCTAATGATACTTGACTATCTTGTTACTTTCATTTTCTTGCCGCCAAGCAACTCTGACCATCTTTGTCTTTCTCAGGTCTCTGTGGATTGGCTCCTCCCCCACCTTCTCACAGCTCATGCTCATTCTTCTGGCGGACTGTTTGTCTGCATCTTGACAGGTGGTAAGAGCTGTTGGTATGTATTCGCTATTAACTCTTTTACTCTATTACCTTTATAATAAAAATGAGGCTTATTTTGGGGGGAAAAAAAGGCAGAAGATAAAAGGATCTGAAATTCATTCAGAGATGAAAATGCTTAAAACATTCTCTCTTGGAAAGATTTGCATTTTAATTGGTATCAAGCCTGAAAAGAAAGAAGATCCTAGAGATACTTCTAATCATCATGGAAAGGGTATAAATCAAACCTCTCTGGTGCTTGATTCACACTTCTCCTGTAGATATTGAATCTGTACACCCTACAGTATCTGGATACAGGAAGATGCTGAAAAGCTGAGGATGTGTTATATTCAGAACGTATAAGGAGAAGGGGCAGGAACAAGATGCCAATGGGAGCAGTTCACAAAGACTTAAATTTTCAGGTTCCAGGTGACAGGAGTGGACCTTTTGTATTTTGTTGTTGTTGGTTTGGTTTTTTACTCTGATTTCTTTATATTGTGGGAAAATACATATAGAATAATATTTTTAAGTGTACAATTCTGTTCAGTGGTATGAAATGTAATCTTATGGTTATACAAGCATCACCACCATCAGTTTCCAGAACTTTTTCATCATTCCAAACTGAAACTTTGTGCCCATTAAATAAAGGCTCCCCATCTTCTCCTCGCTAGCCTCTGACTGCCACCATCCTACTTCCAGTCTCTGTCAATTTTACTATTCTCAGTACTTTATAGGAGTAAATCATGCTATTTATCTTCTTATGACTGGCTTATTTCACTCAGAATGATGACCTCAAAGCTCTTCCATGTTATAGCATATGGCAAAATTTCCTTCCTTTTATGGCAGAATAATATTTCATTGTACGCATACACCACATTTTCTGTATCCATTCATTCACTGGTGGACACTTGGGTGTTCACTTTTTAGCTATTGTGATCAAGGCTACCGTGAACATGGGTATACAAACATGTCCTCAAGACCTTGTTCTTGTTTTCTTCATTTTTAGTACCTATCCAGAAGCAGAATAGTTGGGTCATATGGCAATTCCACTTTTCATCTTTGAAGAACTGCCATACTGCATTGCACAGTGGCTAAGCCATTTTACCTTCCTACCAACAGTGTCTAGGGTCTTGAGTTCTCTAAATCCTCATTAACAACTTTTTTTTTTTCTTTAGTAGCCATCTCAATGGATGGAAGTAATATCCTACGTAATTTTGGTTTGCATTTCTCTGAGGATGAGGGATGGTGAGTATCTTTTTATGTACTTATTGGCTATTTGTGTATCATCTTTGGAAGGACCTTTGTCTTGAGTTCGACATGGGCTTGATCCCACAAAGGAAGCTGATACTCAGTTCTAGGTTCAAATTCCCAAAGCATCCAGACCATCTGGAATAAGATTCCTGAAGTTTGCCTGCATGATTTAGAGGTGACAGAGGTAACCCCGAGATAGTGCAGGCCCCTCCCACTAACTCACCCAGTGAGAAAGGACAATGACAGCAACAGTGGTCCCTGGACAGATGCTCTCCATTTCCCCATCATGTGGCCATAGATCGCTATTGTGGGAACCACTGTGGGCTCCACCATTTACTGCTTCTGTAAACTTGGGCAACTTCCATGCAGTACTTATCTTATAAAATGGGCCTTGACTTGCTTTTCTGTAAAGTCAGGAAAATACCTCCAGGAGCTCTTTGTCAGATCAAGCTTTGAATGTAAATGAAGTTGCTTTAAAATGTATTGAAAACATTATAGGAATGTCACTGCTTTGGCAACTTTTTTTTTTTTTTAAGGCCATTTATTTATTTTTCAGAGAGAGAGAGCATGAGAAGGGGCAGAGGGAAAAGCAGACTCCCTGCTGAGCAGGGAGCCAGATGCAGGACTCATTGCCAGGACCCTGGGATCGTGATCTGAGCCAAAGGCAGACATTTAACCGACTGAACCACCCAGGTGCCCTGCTCTGACAACTCATCAGAGGTCTAATTTCATTCTTTGAGCTGATGAACCCCAAAGAGTGATCATGAAACCCCGTTTTTTGAATGAGAATAAGAGGTGGTTTAAGTATGATTCCTTACATATGTGTATATATTATTAAAACCTCCTCTGCAATAAAGATGTTTTGGGGAGAGAATTTGCCATGGTAGGACCTCTGATTCAAAGGTATGATTCCTAACATAAAGTGTTAAGCAGTGGAAGCCACTCCCTCTTTTCCCCAGCCAAGATTTCAAAAAGCACAGATGAGTTACCTGCCAGTGGATGGGGGGCTGTGTGCGTGATGAGTGGACTTTTCCACCTGACCTGAGGACTGAGGTCCTGGGGAGTGGTGGGGAGCAGCAGGCAGAGCCCACGCCTGACCTGCTAAGTACAGACCACATTATTCCCCCTGCCTCCTCCTCATGGCAACCAGGTGCTTTTTGAACTCAGAAACATTATTTCTGCCATTTACATCATATCAAAAAAATTGGAAAATATAAGTAATAAAAGTGAAATCTGCTGGTTGGCAAAGCGGGTTATGAATCACGGCCGTTCTCTGAGGAATTTGAGCCAAGAGGATATTTTGGTTTAAACAAGTAATGTAATTCAGGACAAAATGGCTTCCAGATTCGAACTTGAAAAATAAAAAAGAGTAGTGGCTTACCATGTCAACTTGGCCGACACGGATAAGGTGATCCCCACTCGTCGGATGAAATAAAATTTCTAGGAAAAATCAGAATCAGTTTGGATATTTTATCTCTGGAGGGCATGGGAAGACAAGAGACAAAATCAGGATCATTACGATGTTGTAAGCTGTTAGTCATCAAAAAAATCTTTCTCTATGTTCTATAAATTCTATTCCAGCTGCATAAACTACACTAGACCCAAGGACAGCCTCCCTGAAAGCGGGGAGGGGATGGGGGAGAGAAACACAACCACATAATAGAACTGGGGGCCACTTTCATGGCAACGTGGCCATAAACCAGTGTGTTGGAATTTCATCAATATGACATCATTCCCGATGTGACATCGGAGAGCCCACCCTCCATTTCCTCTCCATCTCTGCCTCACACTCGCCTCCTTTCCTCTTAAAGAGATGATGAAGCTACCCGTGCAGCACAGAAGGATAATAAAAACCTGTATCCCTTAAGCTGAATTCAGCCCATTGAACTGCACAAACAGCAATAACCAAAACAAAGCTAGCAGGAAACGTTTGCACACAGCATCTGTTATGATCACATAACCACGAGACAGCTGTTTAATCCCAACTGTTAACATAAGATCATTTGTGTGTTTGAAGAGCAATCCCATTTGGATTTCCCCCTTTATTTATTTATTTTCTAGCTTTTCCAAGAGAGAGGCTTTCTCAGCTGTATGATGCAATTGGTGTTTGCTGGCTTTTTCGACTTTCACCCTGAGCTTCCGAACTGAGAGGGGTGGTGTGGTTTTCTAACTATCTAAATGCTCAGAGGGGAGAGAGGACGGCTGTGTGGTCTCCTAGCTGGGAGCAGGGCACGGCCCTTTCTCGGCCTTTGGGACCTGCTTTTTGCTCCCCAGAACATTCATAAACCATGCTGGCCAGATTATGGGAAAAGGCCCTCACATGAAACGCGTCTGGTGGTCTCTGCCAAATTCTGGTTGAGATTTTGAGTTTTCTCAGCACCACCCAGGATTGGAACCAGTCCCTGTAAAGTTCAGTTCCAAAACCTAAAAACAAAGTCATTAGGCTCCCAGTTGCTCTGAAGGGGTCAATGAGGGATGTCCGCAGTTTGGGTGGCCTGTCTCAAGGCCCACTTTGGTAGCCTGAGCAGGACACCTAGACGGTTTACGAGGGTGAGTGTTAAGATCATACTCTTCCTTTTATTTTGTTCTGATTATATCCTACCTCCATGCCTGCAGGATCCCCAAGTGCTCAGGAGAGAATGTGCGTGCCTCACTGTTGACGTGGAGCCCTTGTGTCACAGAAGTGGTAGATGTCTGTGCCACCCCCTACCTGCCCGCAGCTGACCACGTGCTCCTGGGGTGAGGGGAGGGGCCATGCAAATGCAGATGGGCATTACCTGGAGCTCCCTGAAATTAGCATTACCTCAATAGTTCTTCACCTCCTTTAACTATTTCATCCCAGAGAATCCTCATCTTGACCCCAACACGATAATAAGGTGTGTAATATGCAATTTATCTTGTTGGGAAAGTGAAAAACCCAAGTCCTTCTAAATGTCACAAAAAGGTCTTAAACCTGATTTTCAGAACAAGTCCATTTCTCGGTCATATGAATCCTGGGAATGTAGGGACTTTTCACTCCTTCTTTCTTTCCTTCCTATCTTCCTTCCTTCCCACCTTCCCTCCTTCCTTCCTTCTTTCCTTCCTTTGCCCGATTTTTTTTTTTATTTTAAAGATTTTACTTATTTATTTGAGAGAGAGAGAGAGTGAGCATGAGAAGAGAGAAGGTCAGAGGGAGAAGCAGACTTCCCGCAGAGCTGACAGCCTGATGTGGGACTCGATCCCGGGACTCCAGGATCATGACCGGAGCTGAAGGCAGTGGCTTAACCAATTGAGCCACCCAGACATCCCCACCTGATGTTTAATTTAATTTAATTTTCAGCTTTTTCGAGGCAAAACTGACAAATAAAAACTGCAGATATTTCAGGTATAAAACTCGATACATGAATACTTGGTGAAACGATCACCACTATCAAACTAACCTTTTCAGTTTTAACTTGTGAAAAATATCAGTTATTTACATGTAACTTGCATCTTTCAGAAATGATAACGACCACGACAACTTCCTTTTCATTTTTTTTTTAAAGACTTTATTTATTTATTTGACAGAGAGAGAGAGATCACAAGCAGGCAGACAGGCAAGCAGAGAAAGAGGGGGAAACAGGCTCCCCGCTGAGCAGAGAGTCCGATGTGGGACTCGATCCCAGGACCCTGAGATCATGACCTGAGCCAAAGGCAGAGGCTTAACCCACTGAACCACCCAGGCACCCCATGACCACGGCAATTTTCGGATGACCTCTGGATTTCTCCTGAATAAAATAGCCTCTCTTCTCTCTTTGGTCCACATTTGCAGTTACTGCTCTCTTTTCCATCCCCGGCCCCTCAAAGAAGTTAGAAGAGACCAGGTGTCATTTTTTCTGAAGTTTAGTAAGAAAAAGAAAAGGCATCAGTTATGGCAGCAGTCAAAAGATATTGACTATCAATGTTGGAAAAAAATTAAATATTTAGGTCAGTCTCTGGCGTGATTTATTATCATACTTAGATGAAATGTTTTTGCTTTTAACTTGATGTTCTTTATCACACACAGAAAAGTTTGCTTCCCCCTCCGGGGAGTGGGGGGGATGCTGTGGCATGCACAGATTGAGAACATCCATCTTACTGTTCCACTTCCCCTGCATGGGACAAAATCACTGACATCTTTAATGGGACAAAATCCTTTATCGACTGATTCATTTCCATGTTTTGTTTCTGCAGCTAGACGGGATATCCTGTAAGGTGGTGAAAGGGAGGGAAATTTAGTACTATCCGTTTCTGATTTGCCATTTATTATTATTGTTTTTTTTTCTCTTGAGATGATATTATATTCATCAACTGATTTTCGTATATAACACCTATTTTTGGTGATTTTTTTTCTACCTTCCCTTTCCATTCTACTCTAATTAATAAATGGCTCTTGGCAGGAATTTGAAGAGAGTTTATCTTTACTATATAAAAAAATCATATCATTTAATACTTGTTCTTTTTCTTCAAAATAGATAATGATCCAGTTATTATGTACCCTAAGTTTCTGAATAAAGGCCCTGGCTTATTTTATGTGAGTCAGTTAAATATAAGACCAGTTGAGGATATGGTTGGGATTGATTTTAGAAGAAGAGGAATTGCCCAAGTGGAAAGAAAAATCCCACTGTCTAAGCCAACATACAAAAGTTACAAGTATCTCTCAGATTCTCATTAGTCAGCTAAAACCAGGAAATAAATATCCTACTGTTTTGTGATCACCTCCAGTTACTGCTGTAACAGGAAACACAAGTGAGAGAAAGATGATGTGAGGAAACCTGGAGTCCCAGTTGGACAGTGACTGACTCACATACCATCCACACCACACCAGGACACCCACCTCCCGTGAAAAGAACCAGATAAATCTACTGTCCCCCCCAGTAATGTTTGAAACCAGCCACATTTCTTTCTGAAATTAGCATTCAAAATTTTAGAAAAGTACTTGTCTAGATTATTAGCCTCTGTTGCATTTTTGACAAATACAAAATGTTGCATTTCAAGGCAGCATATGTCTTCGAACAAAGCTTATGGATTTTCCCATTCAGCGTGTACTTTCGTGTTCTACAAAACATAAGACAGATCTTGGCAAGGAACCATTCCTCAGCAAATCATGATTTTACACACGGAAACAAAGGAAACTGTCCTTTGAAATGAGGACAGGTAGAAAGTTAAATGGCGTGATATCGTGGGTGAGGACTGAGAAATGAACCAATTCTGAACTGACCAGAGACTTTGTTTTGCAAGGTAGATCTTCCCTACACTTGCATGGTCTTCCCTTTGGTATGATAGGACCCAAGAGTGGCAGACCATTCTCAAGGTGGCCATCTTGAATGTAAGAGACAACCAAACCCTGAGCCAACCGATGATGGCGTTGCGGTTTAGGAATATGGACAGTGTGCTGGTGGGAAGGTTTAAGCTGACAGCTTTGCACTTCCTCCATTCAGAAATCTGATCCATCCTTCACTGACCCAAGCCCTCATCTCTCTTCCTCACAAGTGTACACTTACCGTGTCCACTACATCTCCTTCCTACCTAACCATCCTTTTCTTGTTTGTTTGTTTGTTTGTTTTCCCTAGCGTGCGTCCTGTTCCTGTGTGCCTATGCCATTTTGGGTCCCAGCTTTGCTTCTTTCTGATCTACATTTCTCTTCAAGATGAGACCAGAGTCCACAGGAAGTTCTTGTCTACCTATTATCTACTCCTCTGATTTGTTCGTGTTATATCAATTTTCTTCACGATTCTTGGTAGTAAGCTCTACCTGACAACTTATTCAACTTATTCAGCATTCTTTAATATAAGACACAGAGGATAAGCTTAAAAGCACTCCTAAAATTTACATTCTTTTTTTTTTTTTAGGATTTTATTTATTTATTTGTCCGAGACAGAGAGCAAGAGAGCGACAGAGAGTGAGAGCAGAAGCAAGGGGAGCGGCAGTCAGAGGGGGAAACAGACTCCCCACTGAACAAGGAGCCCAATGTGGGACTACATCCCAGGACCCTGAGAACATGACCTGACCTGAAGGCAGAACCTTGACCGACTGAGTCACCCAGGTTCTCCTAAAATGTACTTTCCATACATCTTTTTAAAAGTTTATATTTCGGGTAAGTCTTAAAAAGCAATATTTGCAATCTGATCTACATTGTTGGACTATAACCCCCTCTTTACTCCCTCCTCAGACCATCTCCTTGTTTACCTCCCAACGATATGCACATGCTGTGGAGGCAAATGGAAATTCTATCCAAGACTGGCTCACCCACATTTGTTGTTATAAATCTGATAGTATATAACTCAGCGCCATGTGGAGGGTCCATTTCATTTTACTGGTTACAAATATTCCAGGGAAGATTTTATACCTAGAAATATGTGTTTTAAATTTGTTAAATCGCTTGGTTGTTTTTTTGGTTTTCTTTTCTTTTTCTTTCTTTCTTTCTTTTTTTAACTAAATTGATAGAATTGATCAGTAATTTGGGTATTGAAAACAGGAAGATTATTTTGACAATTGAATCGAAGTATGTTTAATATTTTTAAAGGCTTTTCATTGAGCAAAAAAAAAAAAATACTTTGAGAAAAATGGTCTGATTAAGCATTTTATACAATCAGAAAAGAAAACTTATGCCAGCCAATTCCTGATACCTCATTCCGTCAACCAACTGAAGTGGTAAATTGAGGCAATTATCCCAAACACCTTTCCTTAATTATAGGGATTGTCTAGGTAAGCAAGTTCTGGGCCTAAATTTTTGCAATAATTATCTTAATTTGCACTTTGTTTTGCATGTAAAGACACAGCCTTAGCATCATGGTCACTTATAATTTTGTATCCGAACTATGTAGCTAAACACACTTGAAAACAGAAATTCATCCAAAAGATATTTTAATATCAGTGTTAACTTGATTTTTTTAATCTTACATTCTTTTATTATATTCTCCAAATTTCTCATAATGGGCTTATATTACATTTATAATTTGAAACAAATGAGCATATCAAAAATTATATTGAAATAAAATACCTTGAATTAGTTTACAGAGTTTCTCAGTGTGTGGTCTGGGATGGGAAATTGTTGCAACCATCTTTGGAAAATACAATCTGTCACAGAGCCCTTCTGGTTACATGCGGTACCTGACCATTTCCTCTCTTTAAAAACCACACATTGAATATTAGGAGCCTTTTTAGTTCAATATACTCAAAGACCTCATTCAAACGTGTAGGGTTGATTTCTGTGAACAGGATGTTCACTTAAAGCGGGCTGTCTTCCCTGGTCTCTCCCGAGGGACTTATTCTCTCCACC